>NW_024704846.1:30869-157543 GCF_018977255.1 Callorhinchus milii
CAGCTCCCCGCGCGCGCGCGCGCGCGTGTAGGAGTATGTATGTGCTTGTGTGTGCGCGTATGTGTTTGGGTGTGCGCGCGTGTGTGTACGTGAGTGTGTGTGGGTAGGTGCGTGTTTGAGGGGGGTGTGTGTGTGTTTGTGTTCGGGTGTGTCTCTCGGGCTGGGGGTGGGGAGCGTGTTTGCGTGCCTGCCTGTTCAGGCAGACGTTAAAGACCTCCTGTGGTGCCATCGGAAAAAGAGACGGGAGTTTTTCCCTGAGGGAGAGAGAGGGATGGGGGTAGAGGAGGAGGAGGGAGGGAGGGAGGGAGGGAGGGAGGGAGAGAGAGAGATGGAGAGAGAGTCTATTTTTGGACTTGCCTTGTGCAGTCACATCTCGTCTGCATTCGGTATAATTTTGCTTAGAACAGAAATTGCCCTCAGAAAGCGCAGATATATTTAGTCCGGAGAGAGGGAGAGAAGAAGAGAGAGAGAGAGAGAGAGAGAGACAGAGAGCAGTAACACTGCAGGGAACTGGCTTTAAAGTCTGATTACCCTGTGCCAAACAGTTCCAGCTTCCCTTCAAGCCACATGTTCTGACTTTTATTCTGGTGAAAAAGGGCTATTTTTAATCGCCTTGGAAGAGTGAGTCAGTGCAGAATAGACGGAATTCTATTCATAGCCGCTCCTCTCGCGCTCTCCCTCACCCTCGTGTCGCTCGTTCGCTCTCCCCTAATAATAATAATAATAATAATAACGATAACCATCTCAATCTTTGAATTGGATGCAGCGCCGTATCACGTCTTTGAGACGTCAGTGTGACTGTGTCCCCGTAAAACGGCCGTGGATTGAGTGGCCAAATTATTATTATTATTATTTTGTATTTGAAGGGATTATTACCCCCGGAAAAGCGATCCGCCATTCGGCTAACAACCGGGTTCCTACTGACTGCTGGTAAACGGAGTGGGGGGGGAGGTGGGGGGCGGTGTGTGTGTGTGTGCGTCTGGAGTAAGGAGACTGGCCCAACGTTTGCCCCGACCCGACCTGACCCGCCCGGGAATCGAACCGGGTCCTCTGGCTTGCGAGGCGAGGGGTCTAACCCCTGAGCTACAGGGGCTGTGGGGTGCGAGGCGAGGGGTCTAACCCCTGAGCTACAGGGGCTGTGGGGTGCGAGGCGAGGGGTCTAACCCCTGAGCTACAGGACTCTCTCTCTCCTCCAGTCTTCCTTCCCTGCACGGACGGGGAGAGAGTGAGTGAGCGTCTCGTCCAGGTGGGGGAGGGGGGGGGTGAGAGTGCAAATCTCCTTCCCACCCCCCCCCCCACCCCCCCCCTGAGTTCTCTCTCTCGCTCCCCACACCTGTGCCCAGAGTCCCCAGCCTCATGTCTGTGGTTAGGCCTCGACAGCTTGCCTCGCTTCGCATCGCACTCGCCTCCCCAGCCTCCTCTCCCATCACCTGGGAGGACGCCCCGTAAAGCGTAGTGACTGTGTGTGTGAGTGTGTGTGTTGTGGGCGAAACGCGACAGCCAATTGCGCCCAGCGACGTCTCCTCACAAACAGCCGTGGGGTTGAGCGATCGCATTATTATTACGGTTATTATTATTGATTGATTCCAAGCTCGGCGCCCCGGCTCTACGATGCCCTGCGTTCCCCCAACGCCCGCGGGGAGGGATACAAAGCCACCGATGGGAGACAAGGCGTCCCTGTAGCGTAGCGGTCAGAGCGCTCGCCTCGCAGGCCAGAGGACCCGGTTTCGGTTCCCGTTCGGGTCAGGTCGAAACCTTAGGCCGGTGGTCCTCACTCCACAGACACACGCGCGTCTCTTGTTTCCTCGGCAGTAAGGAGGAACCTGGTTGTGAGTCGCTTTCCAGGGACAGTAATCCTTCCAAAAAAAAAAAAGGTGGTTTAACGTCTAACTGTCTAAGCGCGATGTCTCCGACAACGTGGGGCTCTCCCTCTGTCTGTCTCTGTCTCCCCCGGCGCTGAGCTGGAGCGTCGGCCTGGACTGTGAGCTCGGGGTTGTGGGGGTGCGGGCGGGGGCGGGCGGGTGCGGGTGCGGGAATTAAGCATTCCAGGTTCCTCTCTCGCCCCGAGCCATGCTCTCTCTCTCTCTCGTTGCTAAGTAACAGCAGGCACAGGATCCCACATCCCAATCCGGAACCAATCTGGTCTCAGCCCGGAGTGACGACTATTTTCGAGAGGCGGGAAGCCAGGACACGACGCCGCCGACGCCGACGGAAACGACAACAGGCGACGTCGGGAGGACTTCCCAAGGCGCTCGGCCGGACAGTCAGGGATTTGGCCCCGAGCTGAACGTGGGGGGGGGTTTGGGTTCGGGAAGGGCGGAGGGCAGGAGGGAGGGGAGGGGGTAGGGGTGTGACCGAGGGCACGGTCGCAGAGGAGGGTCTTGGGAAGGGCCTGGAGAGCGAAGCGGGGTCTCCGAGCGAGGTTGCTGTAAGGCGCTAACGTAAGGCCAGGCTCGTCTAAGCCGCCTCCAGCCGGTGGCAAACCTTCCCCGGGGCGGCCCTGGGCTCTGGGTGTAGCCCGGAAAAAAACACTCAACGTGTTCCCTGTGCGTCAAGCCGACAGGTTAGGCTTGGCTGACCCTCCAGCACAGTGCTGGGGGAGAGCGAGGGTGGGTGGGTGGGTGGGTGGGGGAGGAAAGCGTTGTACCGTTGGAGGTGCTGATACAACCTCCAATTACCGATCGCTCCCCCCCCCCCCCACCACCCGCCCCCAGCAACGTGTCTCAGAGGCTCACAACACTCGCGCTCACACTCACACACACACGCACAGTCGCTCGGACGTCTCAGAGCTTAACACCTTGTGCTCACACACACACACACACGTCACGCACACACACAACACACACACACACGCCCGCGCGCGCGCAGTCACTCGCACGGCTCAAGAGCGTCGCTGCAACTCGCACTCACGCACCACGCGGACTCGGGAGAGACTTCTAAAGGGGGATTTCAAAGGTAGAAACGGGAAGGGATTGAAGGGGAGAATGAAAGGTTGGCTGCATTCTGAAGTGTGTGTGTGTGTGTGTGGGGGGGGGGGGGAAGAGAGAGAGATGGGTACACACACACACACACACCATAAAGGCAGAACGGCCACCCCCCCCTTTCCCCTGTGAGCTACGTTTCCAATCACTCACCAGAATCCGCCCCGTAAATTGCTCCCTTTAATCCTGACCCGAAATGGGGAAAAAAGGGAGTTAGGGCGGAGGGGGTGGTGGTGGAGAGCGCGAGAGAGAGAGAGAGAGAGAGAGAGAGAGAGAATGAGAGCAAGCCAGCGAGAGAGGCGCACACACACACACACACACACACACAGACACACAGACAGGAGAAGGAAAGAGATATACAAAGGAAGAGAGAGAGAAAGAGAGAGCGAGAGACTGGGTGTATTAAGCAAACGTTCTCCGCCACCCACCCACCCACCCACCCACCCACCCCTCTCTTTCTCTTCACATGTACTGAACAGTCTCGAATGAAACCCCTGAGAAAATGAATGCAAACAGACAGGAGCTCTCTCTCTCTCTCTCTGTTCTGTTAAGACTCAGGAATACTGTGAGATGGTTTAGTCGGGAAGGACGGTGGTGGTGGTGGTGGGTGGGGGGGGGGGGAGAGGAGAGATTGAGGACAGACAACGATCCTGTCAGACACGGGAACATGCGATACACGTACACACATGCACCTATACACGCTCGGACACGGGCACATACACAAACAAACACACAAACATGCACGCACACAAAGAGAAGCTTAACAATGGGCTCACCCGGCATGAGGGGGAAATGCAGGACGCAGGGAGAGGCAGTGGATGGCAGAGAGCTCGCACACTCCACACTGACACCAACACACACACACACACACACACACACAGTGACACCAACACACACCGTGACAGACGGACGGACAGACAGACACACACAGACAGCCAGACAGTGACACCAACACACACACACACTCCACACTGACACCAACACACACACACACACACAGTGACACCACACACACACACACACACACACACACAGTGACACCAACACACACCGTGACAGACGGACGGACGGACGGACGGACAGACACACACAGACAGCCAGACAGTGACACCAACACACACGCACTCACACAGCGACTAAGACACACACACGCACGCACACACACACACACAGGCAGACACACACAGACAGGCTGAGGTTAGGGGTGGGGTGGATGCGGGCACGGGCACGGGCCCAGTGATGGTGCGGAGGGTTGGGATGGGGTGGGGGGTGGGGGGGGGCTGTGAGAGGCTGGTGAGTTCGGGAGGTCCCTGGGCGAGGAGGTATATATACATATATATATAGGGACCCAAAGATATTTAAAGGTAACAGTCAGTAAAATTGGCTGCTGTGTTTTTGCCCACAAAACACAAGTCACTCCACTTTACAGTATCCCCTGAAGCGCTTTGAGACGTCTCGACGACGGGATAAGGCTCTGTATCAAATTCAAGGATTATTATTATTATTATTATTATTATTATGCGGTATGAACAGATTCCTGCTAACTGTGTCTGAGAATCCATGTATTGGTGATCAGCAAACGTGGTCTGCCCTTTAAATTCACTCAGTTACTGTACGTCTGTCAAATGCAGAGAAAGAGAGAGAGAGAGAGAGAGAGAGAAAGAGAGGGAGGAAAGGGGGGAGAGAGGGGGGGAGAGAGAGTGGGGGAGAGAGGGGGGGGAGAGAGAGGTGGGGGGGATGGGGGGAGACGGAAAGAGAATAAGAGAGAGAGAGAGAGAGAGACGGAGAGAGAGGGAAAAAGAGGCAAGAGAGAGAGAGAGAGAGCGACAAATAAAGAGAGGACAAAAGAGGACGAGAGAGAGAGAGAAAAAAAAGAGAGATGGGAAGAGAACGCGAGAGACAGATCAGAGAGAGAGAGAGAGAGAGAGAGAGACGGAAGGAGAACAGAGCAGTCAAGAGGGAGACGGGTTTCACGTCTCCGACGATACAACACACAGTCACTACGCTTCACGGCGTATCCCGTGAAGCGCTGCTTTGAGACGCCTCGAACACGTGACAGAGGCGCTGTATCAATTGAAGGATTATTATTATTACGGTGCGTGGAAATCGGAAATTATCATCGCTTCCAATAGTCCCAGTTCTGCCGGAGACGCTTATAATAATCGTCCTCGCGTCCCATTTATGTGTCTTTCTTCGAAGGGATCATTAACCCCCCGGAAAAGTGATCCCGCCGATCGACTAACAGGCGGCCTCCGACTTGCTGCTGCTAAACAGAGTCACGCGTGTGTGTGCGTGTGTGTGTGTGTGTGTGTGTGCGTGTAGTAAGGAAACTTGCCCAACATTTGGCCCCAGGTTCCTCTTGCTCTAACCGCTCAGCCATTACCTTTACACACGCACCTGTAAACCAGGACAGACCCAACCACCCGGGAGAGGAGGAGGCTGGGCTCGGTGGGTGGGTGGGTGGGGGGGGGTGGCGGTAGGATGAGGAGGAGGAGGGGGGGGGCTTTGCTCTGCTCTTTGCCCGATGGGCAGCGGTCTATCTGCACTGAGCTCTCTCCGTCTGCGAATGGTGTAACTTCCTCCGCACCACAGTCCGGGGAACACGTATTGAGCAAGACTCAAAACTCCGGATTGCTTAGTCCTACTGACAAAACTCTCTCTCTCTCTCTCCCCGGTCACTTTCCTCTCCTCCTCCTCCTCCTCCTCCTCCTCCTCCTCCTCGCCCCCCCCTCCCTCTATAATAATAATAATAATAATAATAATAATCCTTGCAGTTGATATGGCACCTCATCACGTCTTCCGTGACGTCTCAAAAGCGCTTCACAGGACACACAGTAAAGCCAACCGACTGCATATTTGGTGGGCGAAATACTGTGAAGCGTAGTGACTGTGCACTTTGCGGGCGAAACGCGGCAGCCAATTGCGCCCAGCCGCGTCCCACGCGCCGTCCTGGATTGAAGCGACCCATCTTATCATATTTTTTTTATTTTGAAGGGATTATTACCCCCGGAGAGCGATGCCCCAGTCGACTGACAAGCGGGTTCCTGCTGACTGCCGGGGGACAGGGGTGCGCGCGTGCGTGCGGAGTAAGGAAACTTGCCCAACGTTTCGCCCCGCTTGGCCGGGAATCGATTCCTCATTAGTCTCTCTCTCTCTCTCTCTCGCTCTAACCGCTCGGCTGAACTGAGAGGAACGTTCACCGTTGGGAACAGCCTCCCAACCCCCCCCACCACCACCACCACCACCACCGCCGCTCTCGGATGAGGAAGTGAGCCGAGAATCATCAGCTCTGCACTTCCCTCTTCACACCACACAAACTTTCGCTGAATGCGAAGAGTTTGGTGTGTCACACACTCCCCTCCCCACGCACACACAGCTCCCCCCACACACACACACACACACACACCACCCCCCCCCCACTGCTAGGTAAACAGAGGCGTGTGGGTGTGCGTGCGTTGGTGGAGTGAGGAAACTTGCCTAAGGTTTCGCCCCGGCCCGACCGGGAATCGAACCCGGGTCTTCTCGCTCGCGAGGCGAGCGTGCTAACCACTACGCTACAGGACTCCACTGGGCTCGTGTCCGGTTGACCTATACGATGCCTGACGAGTCTCGAGAGATGCCAATACGAAAATGACAAGTTTACACAGTGCCCGCCTTTCACATCGGGAGGACGTCCCGAGGCGCTGGACAGTCGGGAGATATGGACCTGGGCCGGGGGTTGGGATCCGGAGGGCGGGGAGGGTGGTCGAAGAGGAGACGAGCCTTGAAGGAGGCGAGGGAGAGGGCGAGCGAGGCGGAGGGACTGTAGGATGGAGTTCCAGAGGGCGGGGCAGAGAGCCTGTTGATGGTGGGGCGGGGTGGGCTGGGCGGAGAGAGTGGACACGTTGATAAGGGCCACAGAGGTCGGGAGGGGCAAGGCCGTGGAGGGAGGGGCCTTCCTGCTGCTGATGAGATATATATTTTTAATATATATATATCTATATATAAGAGAGCAGTTATCACGACTTTTTTTTGATCACCCCTGTATTTCCTGTTGTTGTATTTCCTCCCAGATTAGTCAGGGGGATTTCCTCATTATGTCATGGACTGCCCGAAGGAAGCTCGGCGCACGTCACACGCCCACGCTGCGCGCTCACTCGCTCAGCGGAGGACTTCCCCGTTCGCAAGTCTAACCCCCGTACCGCACGTGGGAGTCGTGGACTGTCATCTAGCGTGAGGCGTGGGCGTGACCACTTTTACGATTATAATAATGACCCCGGCGTTCGACGCGGCCCTCCCCCACCCCCCACCCCCACCACCCGATCGCGTCGTCCAGACGTCTCAAAGCCCTTCGCGGGACGCACTGTCAAGTGTAGTGACTGTGTGTGCTTTTGTGGGCCCGGCCACGTCCCCACAAACAGCCGTGGGTTGAGTGACCACATTATTATTTTTATTTTGAAGGGATTATTACCCACGGAAAGTGATCTGCCAATCGACTAAAAAGCGGGTTCCGACTGATTGCTGGGTAAACAGAGGCTTGTGTGTGTGTGTCTGTGTGTGTGTGTGTCTGTGTGGGTGTGTGTCTGTGTGGGTGTGTGTCTGTATGGAGTAAGGAAACTTTTCGCCCTGCCAGGAGTCGATCGAACCCGGGTTCTCTCGCTTGCGAGGCGAGTGCTCTAACCACTGAGCTACAGGGACTCCACGTTAATAATAATAATAATAATAATAATCTCGACGTTTGATACCTCTGAGTCTCACCTCTGAGTCACAAGAGGTTGTGGGCTCACTTAGTGAGCACCGGCACAGACACGATGGGGGGGAGAGAGCAGGAAATGGGGTTCGGGTAGAGAGCTCCAGTGCACTGTAGGGATTCCCTCTAAAGCGAGTTTAAACGGTTTGGTGCTACATAAATAATAACGATCCTTGTGATAAAGCCTTATCGCATCTTCCCCGATGCCTCAAAGCGCTTCAAAGCTCCAAGTCTGCAGACTTTACTGCGATTCAAGGATGAACACCAACCTCAGGTAACTGCGTGGCTGGAGCCTGTCCCTCCGGAAGCCTCTGTGGACCACGGCCGGGATCCTCTGCGGGACCTTCTGGGGACTGGGACGAGGACCCGAATCGGCGTCCCAGCCCCCCTCCTCCTCCTCCTCCTGCACCCGGAAACCTCACCATCTCCCTCGCTCGCCGCCTGCCGATTGGGAAGAAAACAGAATCAGAACCGCTGCGTCGGGAGGTCGCCTCGAAGCGTTCGCCGTCAAGTGTAGTGGCTGTGTGTTTACGCGGCGGCCGACTCGCGCGCGGGGATGTCCCCACAAACAGCTGTGAAGTGAGCGAGCGGCTTTTTAATCGGGGGGGGGGGAGGTCTGCCAGGACACCGGGAGAGAGCGAGAGAGAGATTAACTCCCTTCTCTGACAGTGCAGCTCTCTCTCCCTCTCTCTGTCCCCCCCCGGCACTACATTGGAGCGTCAGCTTAGACTACGCGAGTTCAAGTCCGGCCGAGAGACTTGAAATCGCAATCAAATTATTATTATTTATTTGGAAGGGATTATTACCGCCCCCCCCCCACCCCACCCCTCCGAGCGACTAACAAGCGAGTTAGGAAACGCGACTAAGGATTCCCCCCCCCGACCCGACCCGCCCCGGGAATCGAACCCAGGTCCTCTCGCTTGCATTTTACTCGGTGGGAAAGATGCAATTCCCCTTTAAGCAAGGGGGAGGGGGGTGGGGGGGGGGGAAGGGGAGAGGGGTGGGGGTGGGGGGAGGTGCTGTGCCGCTTTAAGAAGGCCTTTAAGACGCCCACACTCCCCCCCCCCCCCCCCCACGCTAAGCTGTCGTCACGTCTCAGTGTCGTTCGGCGGTGACGAACAGGTGGGCGGGCGCAGGGAGGAGTTAACATTTAGGCTGAAAAAAAGCCCCCCTCACGGAGGCGGCGGCAGCCGGAGACGTGATTAACCCCACGTGGGGAAGGAAAGGGCTGCCACATTTGCTCCGAGGCGGGGCGCGAGCCCTCTCCTCTGACGCCCCCTCGTGGAGGAACCGGGCAGAGCAGCGGGCTCAATTCTCAACAACAACAACAATTCGTGCAGCCCCCCCCCCCCACACTCACACCCCCACGACATGGGGTAGCGTCCCGGAGCGCTCGACAGTGGCGGAGAATGACCCCGAGCCAGTGGGGGGGGGAGGGGGGGGAGAGGGAGAGAGGGGGGGAGAGGGAGAGGGAGAGGGAGGGGGGGAGGTGACCGTCAGCACAATCAGAATGGAAGGTCTTTAGACAGCATTTGAAGGTGGGGAGAGGGGAAGCGAGTGACAGAGTTTCGGGTGCCGGGGGGTAGCGGCCACCGATGATGGAGCGGGGGGGGGGACGACGACGACGGCGACGACGAGGACAAACAGCAGGCCGGAGCCGGCCGAGCGGACAGTGTAGTGACTGAGTAAGCGAGCAAATTTCTAGCGAGCGAACGATAACGGCAGGAAGCGGCTGGGAACGCTCAGCGGGTCAGGCAGCGTCTATGGAGAGAGGAAACTGGGTGGGGGGGTGGGGGGGTTAATTCACTTTGCTCTCTCCATCGATGCTGCCTGACCCGCTGAGCGCTCCCAGCCGCTCCGGTAGTTATTGCAGATTTCCAGCCTGCGTGTGAGTGAATGAGTTTTGTACGCGCGTGGGAGTGGGGGATGAGCGCGTGTGCGTGTGTGCGTGTGTGTACGTGAGCGCGTGTGCGTACGAATGTGTGCGAGAGAGTGAATGAGTTTGTGCGAGTCTGTGTGTGCGTGTGAGTGAGTGAGTGAGCGAATGAGTTTGTACGCGTGTGCGCGCGCGTGTGTGTGGGGTGGTGGTGGGGTGAGTGTGCGTGAGCGAGTGAGCGAGTGAGTGAGCGAGCGAGTGAGTGAGTGAGTAAGCCCTTTGGGACGTCCTCCCGCCGTGAAAGGCGCTCTATGAATGTAATTCTGTCGTTGTTCCGTGTGTGAGTGAGTAATTGAGTCTCTCTGCGTGTGAGTAAGCGCGCGCGTGTTTGGGGGGAGAGGGGGGGAGTGGGGCCGAGCGAGTGTCGCCTGCGCGCGGGCGAGTCTGCGTCGCGCGCGCGTGAACGAGTCACTCCGAGCGCGTGAGCTGCGCGCGCGTGCGCGAGGCCCGCGCGGGAACGCGCGTCAGCCCGAGCGAACGAGCCTGCGTGAGCGCGAGCGCGCGAGGACGTGTCAAAATACCCCCACACCCACCCACCCCCCACCCCCAGAAATGCACACCAACTGGGACACAAGGGCTGCCACGTGGAGCCCCAGCGCCCCCTGGTGTCCACGTCGGTCCATTACACCCCAGAGGGGGGGGGGGGAAAAAAAATAGAGAGAGAGAGAGAGAGAAAGAAGGAGGGAGGGAGGGGAGGGGAGGGAGCTGGAGAGGTTTGCTAAATAAACCGCGCCACTCTCAAACCACATGACAGTACAGAAAAGAAATTGCGACATCTCTTCCTAGGCCCAGGATATAATTTCCCTCTACTTCCATCTCTCCTCAAACCACTTGCCTCCTTCCCTCCCTCTCCTCCCTCTCCTCACTCACTCACTCACTCACACACTCACACACACACACTCACACAAACACACTCACACACACACACACATACAGATGCACAGCTCTTAATAACTCCATCTTATGTAACAACCCTCCAAACCGCAATTGGAAATAAAAAAAAAGGGGGGGAAGGAGGAGGAGGAGGGGGGGGATTTTTAAGTGGAAATTGGGCAAGACTGGGAGGGAAAAAGGAGGAGGGGCGGGTGGGGGGGATGAAGATAGGAGGAAGTGGGGGTGGTGTGGGGGGGGGGGGGGAAGAGAGGAAGGAAGAGAGAGAGAGAGAGAGAGAGGGGGAAAAAAAAAAGGTTTTTTTTTGCAAATTGAGAATTATGACATAATGAAGATTTATGTTTTTTTTTAAACAAAAATCTCAGGTCAGGGAGTGGGGGGGGGGGGGGGAGGGAGGAGGTAAGAGGATTTTGCACTGATACACACACACACCCACCCACACACACGGGGGGGGGGGGTGGGGGTGATGGTGTGTGTGTGTGTGGGGGGGTGGGGGTGGGGGAGAGGGGAGAGAGTAAGAATAATCATTTTAAAAAAAAGTACTGTGGGTTAACACAGGAAAAGTTACTGGATTAAAATCGGTTATTATTATTATTATTATTATTATTTTTTGCTGTTGGGTCAGCCTTACCTTGAAATCCTTTGCTCGCAACATTGCGGCTGAGTTGCTGGAAGGAGGAGGGAGTTTTTTTTTTCGTGAGGTGAGGGGGGGTGGGTAAGTGGGGGAAAAAAAATATTCCCCCCCCAACCCCCCCCCCCACACACACACTCACACACACACACACACACACAAGGGTGGGAAGCAAAGCAGCTCTCTTTGCAATGCTTGGGAGAGAGGAGGGGGAGAGGAGGAGAGAGAGGGGTGGAGGGGGGGGGGGGATTGCTATCTACCAGCCAGACACCACCCACCCCCCTCCCAAAAAAAAAATGCATACACTGATCTCTCTCTCTCTCTCCCTCTCCCTCCCTCTCTGCTCCTGAAATTGACAGGGATTGGGAAGATCCTGTCAACAGGTAGAGGGATAAACAGCTGGGAAGCAATCCTTCTCTCTCTGTGTGTGTGTGTGTGTGTCTCTCTCTCTCTCTCCCTCTCCCCCTCTCTCTCTCCCTGGAAAGTTTTAACCAAGCAAATTGCGCAGTTTCAGACCAACACATTACTCCCTCCCTCCTTTCTGTCTCTCCTGCAAGTAAACAGCTCCTCCCTCTCTCCCTCTCTCTCCCCTCCCTGTTGCTGCAGTCAGAGCTCACCCCTCCTACCAAGAATTTAAAGCGACAACGCAATTCAACCCCCAACTCCAGTCTCTCTGTGTGTGTCTCTCTCTCTCTCTCTCACACACCCTCTCTCTCTGTTCGGACTCGTAAAAGCTGGGCTTTTATTAACCCCTGAGGCGGGGGGGGGGAGGAGGGGGGGAAAAAAAGCCACAGTCACTACACCCTGCGAGTCCCGCCAAGGCGTCGGGGAAGACGCGATGAGGCGCCGCATCGAATGCGAGGGTTGTGGCTAATCATTGTTATTGACGAGGGTGAATAATAAGAGCTTGTGAGGTGGGAGGCGGGGAATTCATTCTCAGTTTGGGTCTGGGACCATGTGCCGGGCTATGGGGTAAGAGCGGGAGGGAGTGGGGACTAGTTGGGGTAAGAGCGGGGAGTGGACTAGTTGGGGTAGGCGGGGGAGTGGGGACTAGTTGGGGTAAGAGCGCGGGGGAGTGGGACTAGTTGGGGTAAGAGCGGGGGGAGTGGGGACTAGTTGGGTAAGACGGGGGGGGGGACTAGTTGGGGTAAAGGCGGGGGAGTGGGACTAGTGGGGGCGGGGGATGGGACTAGTGGGGTAAGAGGGGGGGAGTGGACTAGTGGGGTAAGAGCGGGGGAGTGGGGACAGTTGGGGAAGAGGGGGGAGTGGGACAGTTGGAGTAAGAGCGGGGGTGTGGGGACAGTTGGGGTAAGAGCGGGGGAGTAGGACTAGTGGGGTAAGAGCGGGGGGGGGGACTGTGGGTAAGAGCGCGGGGAGTGGACTAGTTGGGGTAAGAGGGGGGAGTGGACTAGTTGGGTAAGAGCGCGGGAGTGGGGAGAGTTGGGGTAAGAGTGGGAGGAGTGGGGACTAGTTGGGGTAAGAGGGGGGGAGTGGGGACGGGCACGATGGGCCGAATGGCCTCTTTCTGTGCAGTATGATCCTAAGACTCTTAAAGGCACGGTGATGGGTCAGACGCACGGCTGACCCCCACCCAAAAAAGATTACAAAAGCGATTTTAAAACCTAGGACGGTGCTGGTCATCAACACCCCCTGTCCTCGCCACCCCCCCAAAAATAGAGCAGTTAAGGGGCAAAAAAAAGGACGGCTTTAAAAATCTCCGTTTTTTTTTGAGCTTCAATCTCCTTGTGACAGACAGAGAGGGTGTGTCATTCAGGGCTAACTTCACAGTGCTGGGGCGGAGGGGTGGGGGAGTGGGTGGGGGGAGTGGGGTGAGGGGGGGGGGGGGAGCGCTGAATTGTCAGAGATGCCGTCCTTCAGATGAGACCTTAAACCGTCCGCGCTCTCCGCTCAGTGGGCTCCTGGCTGCTCCGCGTCCCCCCCGCCCGATCCAGCCCGCCTCACCATCATACAGCCTCCCGGCCCCCACCCTTTGGGGCTCTGTCCCACACGGTCCCTCCGCCCCGCTCGCTCGCGCCCTCCCATTGCCTCCTTTCAAGGCACTTCTCCAGACTTTCCTCTGCGATCGCCCTCCTACCCCTCCCGATCCCAAGCCCCAGCTCGGGTCCAAATCCCTGTCCAACGCCTTGGGACGTCCTCCCGACGTGAGAGGCACGATACGCATGTAACGTTGTTGTTGTTGTTGTTGTCAGAGCGCTCGCCTCGCAAGCGAGAGGACCCGGCTTGGATTCCCAGGCGGGTCAGGTCGAGGGCGAAACCCGAGGCAAGTTTCCTTACTCCGCAGTCACACACACGCCTCTGTTTACCTAACGGTAAGAAGGAATCCAGTTGTTAGTCGACTGACGGATCGCTTTCCGGGGATAATAATCCCTTCAAATAAATAAATAATTTTGGTCACTCAATCCACGACTGTTTGTGGAACGTCGCTGTGAGCAATTGGCTGCCGCGTTTCGCACAGAAAATACGCAGTCACTGCACCTTACAGTGTATTCTGTGAAGCACTTTGAGACGTCTTGGCGACGTGATCAGGCGCTGTATCAAATGCGAGGAGTATTATTGCTCTCTCTCTCCCCCCATCGCGTCTGTGCTGCTGCTCTCTACTCTAACCTCATTCCCCTGGTCTCGCCCCGTACCTCAGTTTAATGGCTGGTCTTAAGGACGGAGACAATCTTCCCCGTACAGGAAGCGAGGCTCCAAGGACTGACAATTCTCCAAACAGTTACTGGGACGGTGCTGTGTGTGTGTGTGTGTGTGTGTGAGAGGCAGGAATATAAAGCTTCCTGTGTGTGAGCCGTGCAGCGTGGGCAGTCGCACACACACTGACTCATAACAGGCAGATATGCGGATAAAGAGAGGCGGCCTGTCAAACAAGCGGGCCGTGAGATGGAGATCACGTGATATAACATGATATGCAACCATTGAATGATAGAATATTACAGCGCAGCAAGAGGCCATTCGGCCCATCGTGCTTGTGCTGGCTCTTTGGGAAAGCTACCAACTAGTCCCACTCTCCCCGCTCTCATCCCAACTAGTCCCACTCTCCCCGCTCTCATCCCAACTAGCCCCACTCCCCCCGCTCTTATCCCAACTAGTCCCCACTCTCCCCGCTCTTACCCCAACTAGTCCCACTCTCCCCACTCTTACTCCAATTAGTCCCACTCTCCCACTCTTATCCCAACTAGTCCCACTCCCCCCGCTCTTATCCCAACTAGTCCCACTCCCCCCGCTCTTAACCCATTACACTGATATTATATGGAGGCCTGTATGTAACACCCTGTATATAACACACTGTATATCACACCCTGTATATAACACCTTGTATATAACACTGTATCTAACAAACGACAGCAGATATCACACAGTCTGCGTATAACAGCGTTCATATAACACATAGCATCTAACGACCCCAGAGCCTACCGAGCATGTTTGACAAGCTCCTTTCCGGGCTGCGTTGATGGACGGATCTCAGACAGAAAGGACCAGAGGAGATCTCTCATCACAAGCTGCGGTGTGTAGAGCACCCTGACACAGGCCACAACGTTCCCTTCTCTCTACCCTCAGGATATCAGCAACGTGGGAGGTTCTCTCTGAGATTCACACAGAGCCTGAGTGAAGCTTCTCAGTCGCAGTCTCTCCCTCTCCCCCCCCCCCCCACCCCCCCGTTCCCAAAGCTTTTCCCAAATGGGATACTCATAGACACCACACATCCACGTTGAACGTTTCTGCAGGCTGGTTGACATGACGACCAGCCTTGAGAATAATTCTCTCCAGTTCAATGAAACGACTAAAGTGCATGAAAGGCAATTAATTAGTGCGTGTGCAAGAGAGAGAGAGAGAGAGAGAGAGAAAGTGAGCGGGGATAGAGTCAGCAAGAAAGAGACGGGGAGAGTCACTCGAAAGAGATCTAGAGACGGACAGACACAGAGAGAAAAAGACAAAGAGAACAAGAGAGACAGAGAGAAAGAAACAAGACAGAGTGAGGTAGTGAAAAGAGGAGAAAGAGAGACTTAAAGAGATATTGAAACATTTGAAAGGAAAAGAAAACACAGGTTAGAGACAGAGTGAAGCTCCCTCTACACTGTGCGCCCGTCCACACTCCCAGGTCAGGGTTAGAGACACAGTAACGCTCCCTCTACACTGTGCGCCCGTCCACACTCCCAGGTCAGGGTTAGAGCACAGTAACGCTCCCTCTACACTGAGCGTCTCACACCCTGTGTGACAGTAATTGTACGGAAGGAAAAACTTCCAGGTTTATGTCAGACTGGGGTATGTGATAAGACAGCACTTCCAGGCTCCTGCTGACAACAGCCCTGATCTCTTCTGCTTTTACACATCCCATTATAATTAGTCTGCGATTCCTCCACGGGTTTCATTAGACAAAAGTCACACAGTGTGGGGACACAGGGCTCTGGGCGATCAGTCACATCCATCTGGAAGCGCAAGTGCGAAGCGTCATTTAGTGTCACAGGTGCTGGCTGGAACGAGAGACCGAGCCCTCTAGTGCGAGGGAGCTGGAGGAACATAAGAACACAAGACTTTGCTGGGCGAAAGAAGACCAAGAAGACCATCCAGTTCGGCCTTCCAACATCCTGGCAGTCGCTTGACATGTCGTATCCCAAACTACCCTTTCCTGTATTCCCAGATATTATTTCCTAGCAGAAATCTATCTGTTCTTGTTCTAGTGTTCTAGTTCCTCTGTCTGTCTGTCTGTCTCCCGAGGGAGCAGTTGCGTACGTTTACTACCCCCTCGCTGAAACTGCGTATCCGCCGATTTATTCTGAATTTACCCCCCCCCCCCCCACTCTGGTTCGACTGTTCAGCACACGATAAAACAACTTATCATCAGTAATATAATAATAATAATCCTTGCGTTTGAATCAGCGGCTTATTACGTCTTCGAGACGTCTCAAAGCGCTTCGCAGGCTATACCGTAAAGTGTAGTGACTGTGTATTTTGTTGGCGTCGCACAGCGATGGCCCGCAAACAGTCGCAGATTGGGTGACCGTATTTTTTTTGAAGGGATTATTATCCCCGGAAAGCGATCCGCCAATCGACTAACAAGCGGGTTCCTACTTACTGCTCGTAAACAGAGTCATGTGTTTGTGTGTGTGTGTGTGTGTGGAGTAAGGAAACGTGCCTAAGGTTTTGCCCTGACCTGACCCGCCCGGGAATCGAACCCTGGTCCTCTCGCTTGCGAAGTGAGTGCGCTAACCAACTACGCTACGGGGACTCCAGTAGGTTGGAAGGAAGCACTGAGCCCAACAGTGCGAAGGGAAATGGAGTAACGTCAATACAAAATGCAACAGAGCTGTAGCACGGAGCTGCATCGGAGAGAGAAAGAGCCCCACCACAGAGCTGCACGTTTCTGCTCCCAACGCAGAGCAATTTAGAGCTGGGTCATGGAGTCCTGCTATACAGCTGCACAATAGAGCTCCACCGTGGAGCTCCACCACAGAGCCTTTGCTCCACCGTGGAGCTCCACCACAGAGCCTTTGCTCCACCGTGGAGCTCCACCACGGAGCCTTTGCTCCACCGTGGAGCTCCACCACGGAGCCTTTGCTCCACCGTGGAGCTCCATCACGGAGCCTTTGCTCCACCGTGGAGCTCCACCACGGAGCCTTTGCTCCACCGTGGAGCTCCAACACGAACCTCAGAGCTCTGCACCTCGGGGCTGCACCAGAGGATGGTGCTGTAGCACTAATCTTGCTCACTGTTCCTCAGAGCTTTGGTAACCAGCACATCGCCCATTTACGTCTCAAACCGCTTTCCAGCTCGTTCCTCGTCAAGCCGAGTTACCGCGTTCCTTGTTGGCCAACGCTGGCGGCAGCCAATTTGCGGGCGGGAGGGCGAGAGCAACTACACCGCCACTACACACTACACCGCCACTGTGTGCCACTGACCGTCGAGAAGAGCTCGAAGGGTTAAGATACCTGGGTCGGTGCTCGGGGAATGATTGTGCATTCACTGCCTCATCTCAGTCAATCGTCAGATGACGCCCTTTTGAAAGGTCTTGGTAGTAATCTATTAATGCACACGGGAGCCAGAGGATACTGTGGTGAACTGGGCCCTCGTCTGGCTCTCTTGTCTGTCCACCCATGTTCGTAAATGCCAAGTCAATTCCAATACATTTTAGTCTTAAAAACAAAATTGAAGGTCAGGGGACTTTGAGCTCCCAGTCCAGCCTGACGCTCCATCAGAGTGCTGCGGGTGGGGGCGGCGGGGGGGGAGAGAGTGAGAGAGAGAGTGAGAGAGAGAGAGAGAGACAGAGGTGGGGGGGGAGAGAGTGCCGCATTATCAGAGGATCCTACCTTAGGATGCAACCTTAAGCCTTGCATAGGGGTTGGAGCACTCACTTCGCAAGTGGGTTTGATTCCCAGGTGGGTTGGGGTGAAACCTTAGGCAAGTTTCCTTACTCCACGCGCACCCCTCTATTTACCGAGCAGTAGGCAGGAACCCGGTTGGTAGTGGATCAGCGAGCGGATCACTTTTCTGAGCTAATAACCCCTCCCAAAAAAAAATTCGAGCCGCGACTGTTTGTGGGACACTGCTGTGCTCCATTGGCTGCACAAAATACACAGTCAAAATATATAAAATATACTTCACAGCATATTCTGTGAAGCGCTCTGAGATGTCTCAACGGCACGATAAGACGCTTTATCAAATGCAAGGTTTATTATCATTGAAAATATCAAATGCCTGAATGATTATTATATAAAATTATTATATATTATACGTTGCTAACCTGGCAGTGCGGATGGACAGTGCAGAGAGAGCTTTACTACGTCTCTAATCCTGACTTGGGAGTGTGGACAGTGAAGGTGAATGAATTTGTCTTTAGTGATCACGTTTCTCGCTCTCTGGGGATGCAATACAGAACCACATCAGGCTTAATTCCCTTCAATTGATGTGTCTCTCATTATGGTTGTCACGGCTCACCTATTCCGCGTTTGAAACAGTCGTTGTCTATGACTGTATTCAATCTTGACTTCTCATTAATGTTCGTGCTCAACATTCAGTCCTGAGCCTGTTCATATTCCTTCCGTACTAAGTGAATGCCTTCCTCATGGCCTCAGTCTGCGTCTGAAATCACTTCACCAACTCGCACCTCTCTACCTCACCCCCCCACTCCACAACCCGCCCCCTTCGCTCAGCTGGCTCGGGCCTTCTGCACGTCCCCTTACCCCCCCTCCCCAACCACCCCCCGCTTTGCCATCGGTGACTGTGCTTTCAGCCACCAAACGATGAACCTCTACAACTCGCTGCCTCTACTCCTCTGCCTTGCCCCCACTTCATATCGCATCGGAAGAACCTTTCTCCTGCCAACCTGCGCCTAAGACTCCGCGGAATTAGGTAAGCAGGAGAAAGCGTCCCTCGAGGGAGATGGAGAGAGAGAGAGAGAGAGAGAGAGAGCGAGTGTGCATTCTATTCATTCTATCCATTCCATCTCTGTAATTTCCATATGTTTGTGGGATGTATGGAATTCTCAGTTGGGTTTGGAGACTCTTAGGCAACAGTGAGGGTTCCCGCACGTGTCAGACACCCGGCCGGGCCCCCCCCCCTCCCAAAAGAAATCTCTTCGATCGTGCCTATGGTCTCTCACCTTCCCTGTTCCACACACACTCCCCCGGCTCGGGTCGTGCTCCTCCACTGTTAAGCGCTCCGGGACACTACCCTGCACGAAGGGCACTGTGTAAATGCAAGTTGTGTTACTGCAAATGATCGAACAATACATAGAGATCGAAACAATCTCTCTGTTCAGCCCCTTAACCCTAAAAGAGGGGTTCTTCGACCCCTCCCCGGAGTGTTTTAGGCAACATGCCCCCACCAAACAGGAAATCTGACCACGAAGAGATCTGACCATCGACCAATCTCTTAGAATGATCACTCGACTCCCATCGTGTCTGTGCTGGTGCTCACTCCCCTCACTGGAGCTCTCTATTCTAACCCCATTCCCTGCTCTCTCTCTCTCTCTCTCTCTCTCTTTCTCTCTCTCCTCCATCGTGTCTTTGCTGGTTTTGCTCCCCCCCCCCACTGGGAGGCAAGAGTGGGAGCACGCGAGTGGGGCTGATACCCCTGTATTGAAGGAAAGCAAGAGAGAGCAGGAATACTGTCACTTTAAATCTATTGTGACCGCGGGTAATTGTATGCAGCAGCTGAGGTGAGCTGCTATACCGAGCTTCACACAGCTAACGGTGGCCAGTGAGCAGACAGAGCGCTTCCTTGCGACTCAGGGCGAAGACGGGAACGGGAGAAATAGTGGATAAAGGGCGAGCGAGAATGACTAAGGCACTGACTTCGCCTGCTCCTGTAGACGTACACACTTAGAAGCGTGTGTCTGTGACAACACGCCCAGGGTTGGGTTTTAGCATCATCCCAGCATTGACTTGCAGTTAAAACTTTATTAACCGGCTTCAAGCGATGATAACTCGGGATTAACCACAGATGGGATAAGGTGAGTGACAAATCGTTGCCTCTTACTTTGTCTTGTTTTGTTCTGGCTCCGAAGGTCGTGTGACACAGCCTCGGTGTCGGCAGGGGCTTTGAGCAATAATAATAATAACCCTCGCATTTGATACAGCGCCTTATCACGTCTTCGAGACGTCTCAAAGCGCTTCACAGGATATACCGTAGAGCGGAGTGATGGTGTGTTTTGTGGGCAAGTACATAGGCAGCACGAGGAAGTTGGGAGTGTGCCGTATTGACAGGAACGCTGTTCTTTGCATTAGACCTTAAACCCAGCTCTCATCTGTGCTCTGGATGTTAAAGTCCTGTAGTTCAGTGGTTAGTGCACTCGCCTCGCAAGCGAGAGGAACCGTGTTCAATTCCCGGGAGGGCAAAACATTGGGCAAGTTTCCTTATTCCACACACACACACACACACACCTGTTTACCCAGCAGTAAGTAGGAACCCGGTTGTTAGTCGATTGGCGCATCACTTTTCCACGGTTAATAATCCCTTCAAAAAAACCCTATAACTTGGTCACTCGATCCACGACTGTTTGTGGGACGCTGCTGTACGCAGTCGGCTGCCGCGTTTTGCCCCAAAATATACAATCAATTCACTTTACAGTTTATCACGTCGTTGAGACGTCTCAAAGCGCTTCACAGGATACACTGTAATGTGAATTGACTTTGATTTAATTTGTTAATTCAGCTTAATGGCTGTGCGCGGGACCTTTTGTTGCGTACAAAATGACAGCTCGGACTCCGGAGAAGAGTCACTACGGTTTGGAGATGTTTCGATGTTAGAGGCACTGCGTCTGAATGAAAAAAAGGTTATTCTGATTATAACCCCGAACATCCCTCCTTCTCATTGTAAAGATTGCTCCGCAGAAACCCCCCTGCAAACCAACACACAATACATAGCGGGGTTTCTGTGTGGGGCAATCTTTACAATGAGAAGGAGGGATTTTCGATCAATTGGAAGGAGTAAGGGAGTGTTTGTGAGGGAGTGACAGGTTTAGAATTCACTATGAAAAGGGCGCATGTGTGGAGGGGGGAATATAGTTGACACGCCAATTGCGTGTGAACACTCACAACCCATCAGAGAGCAGATATTAACCTTTACTCAATGCACGATTGGCATTCAGAGAACAGAGGAGGTAAATTGTGTTAAAAGCTGGATGGATTCAGCCTGTTTCTTAAAGAGGGAATGTTAGCACATGTGAAGGAACTGGAGTAATACCATCAGGGACGTAGACAAGGTGATGTCTGGGAGGAGAGACTGAGAACGACAGAGCAAAGGACACACAGAGGAAGGTAGTGACACCGGGCACAGGCAGTTTACTCCAGAGTCAATCGAGTTGATCGATATTAATAGTAATAAGAATTCTTGCATTTGATACAGCACCTTATCACGTCTTTGAGACGTCTCAAAGAACTTCACAGGATACACCGTAAAGTGGCGTGACTGTGTACTTTGTGGGAGAAACGCGGCAGCCAATAACGCCTAACACAATACAAAATGATCACTTGGGGACGGTCCTGTCTTAAGCGAGGTGATCTCTCCGCAGACTGAAATGAAGCACGCTGATGCAGTGACACGGGAAGCCCTGATCAAAGCCAAAGCAGATCGTGCAGAATCCAACCCACCCGATCGTACAGAATCCAATCCAACCCGAAAGGCTCCTGGGCTTTCACTGATGCTCGGACTGGTGGTGGGCGGGGGCCTGGTTTCCCGGAGGCTGACTGCCAGCGCTGGGTAACGCCAGGGTCTGCGGTGATGCAGAACGCCACTTCAGGCCCCCCGGACGGCAACTACTGCTCCGAATCGGGCTGCAACCAGACTAAAAGGTCTGTGTACTACGAGCTCCCCGATGACATCTTCTCCCTGCCCGTACTCACGGGAGTGACGGTGGTCTGCATTTTCCTCTTTATTGTCGGCGTCCTGGGGAACGTGTTGACCATCCTACTCGTGGCCAAGTACAAGGAGATGAAGACCACCACGAACCTCTACCTGTCCAGCATGGCGCTGTCGGACATTGTCATCTTCATGTGCATGCCCCTCGACCTGTACAAGATCTGGAAGTACAAGCCGTGGAGTTTCGGGGAGCTTATCTGCAAGCTGTCGCAGTTTGTCAGCGAGGGCTGCACCTACGCCACCATCCTGCACATCACAGCGTTGAGCATGGAGCGGTACGTGGCTGTGTGCTTCCCCCTCAAGGCCAAGGTGTTTGGGACCAAGTCTCGGATCAAGGCGATTATCGTGGGCTTGTGGATGGCTGCCTTGACCAGCGCTGGGCCTGTCTTCTTGCTGGTCGGAGTAGAGTTTCAGAACGGCACCGATCCGTCCAAGACGAGCGAGTGCAAGTGTACAGAGTACGCCGTGAGTTCAGGCCTTCTGAACGCCATGACTTGGGTTTCCAGCTTTTACTTTTTCGTCCCGGTCTGCTGCCTCACTATCCTGTACGGACTGATAGGGAGGAAACTGTGGAGGAGGAGGAGGAGGAATCATAGGGACAGGAGCAACAGGCAGACCATCAAAATGCTGGGTGAGTACTCCTAACCTCCCTCGCCTCCTTCAAGGCACGTCTCGAGACCTTCCTCTTCAACCAAATGCACGCGCCTTCGATCATTCTCCTATCCCCCACCTCACCCTCCCTTGCCCTCCCACCCCTCCTGATCCCAACCACCAGCTCGGGTATAATCCCTTGACTGTCCAGCGCCTTGGGATGTTCTCCTGACGTGAAGGGCGCTGTGCAAATGTCATTTTGTTGTTGTCGTCGTTGTTGTTGCACTCCGCAATATTTCCCTTTGTTTGGCTCAGTCGCTCGCATTCCAGGTCAGTAAATTCAAGTTGGGAGTCGAGCTCACTGTCTAACCTGCCGTTCCTGTCCTCCAGTGGAGGGTTGGGTTGGGCTAGCTGAGATGGTAAAGCAAGATCCCACACGTCCTCTGTCCAAGTGGACGTCAAAGATTCCACATCGCTATTGGAAAAGAGAAGAGAGTTTCTCTCTCTCTCTGTCTCTCTCTCTCAGTGTCCTGGCCACAATCCCCCCCCCAAATTGGCTGCTGCGATCGCCCACAAAATACACAGTCGCTGCACAAATCCCACAAACTGCTTTGAGGCGTTTTGAGGATGTGATAAAGTGTTGTATCGACTGCGAGGGTCCAGCAGCGTAGCGGTTAGAGCTCTCGACTCATAAGCGAGAGGATCCGGGTTCGATTCCCGGGCAGGTCAGGTCGGGGCAACACACGCACACACACACACAGACTCTGTTTACCTAATAGTAAGTAGGAACCCCATTGTTAGTCGATTAGCGGATTGCTTTCCGGGGGTAATAATCCCTCCCCCAAAAAGTCGGTCGCTCAATCCAAGACTGTTTGTGGGACGTCGCTGCGCGCAATTGGCTGCCCGCAAAATACAGAGTCACTCCACTTTCCAATATATTCTGTGAAGCGCTTTGAGACATCTCAACAATGTGATAAGGCGCTATATCATACGCAAGAATTACTGTTATTACATTACTATTATTATTATTATTATTATTCATCAGATAGGATCAGGTTCTCTTATAAGAGTAAAGCAGTTTTGCAAATTGATCCAGCCTTAACTGACAATAATAATAATCCTTCCATTTGATATAAGAAGCCTTATCACGTCTTCGAGACGTCTCAAAGTGCTTCGCAGGATGCACTGTAAAGTGAATTGCCTGCGTGTTTCGTGGGCGGATGAGGGAGTGGGATTGAATTGAGAAGCTCTTATTGAGTCAAGTCAGCGTGGACACGCTGGGCCGAATGACTTCCTTCCGCCCTGTAAATTTCTACAGTAACAGCCCGGCCCTCGCTAACTGGCAGGTGGATTGACAGTAACAGGTAAATTAAGCAACAACACGAAGAATGAGTGCGGCCGGTACAGATAAAAGGTCAAATTGCCAATTAGAGTGCGCTTTGTCAACCCTGGTGCCTTTATTTTTGAAACCATCTCTCGTCTAAATAATTCCTGAAAATCACGCTTTTTCACCTAAATATCTTCCAACGTTTCGCGGACAGAGGACTGAGCCGCCCAAGTCTCAGGCAACATAGCTCCTCGCGGTGTAAGATTGCGACAGAATTGCCATAAGACTGTCAATCCGCAAAACGGTTTCCCACAGATCCTATGATAATAATAATAATAATCCTTGCGTCGTTGAGACGTCTCAAAACGCTTCACAGCGTATATTGTGAAGTAGATTGACTGTGTATTTTATGGGCATCCAATTGCGCAGAGCAGTGTTCCACAAACAGTCGTGGATTGAGCGACCGTGTATATTTTTCAGAGGTTATTACCCCCAGAAAGCGCTCGGCAGTCAACTAACAAGCGGGTTCCTACTTACTGCTAGGTGAACAGAAGCGTGTGTGTGAAGTAAGGAAACTTGCCCGGGAATGAAACCTGGGTCCTCTCACTTGCGAGGCGAACCACTAAGCCACACAGGACTCCACGTCTTTCCCATAGGATAATGTCTCAGAGTGCTTCACAAAGGAGAAAGTGAGTGGAGATGCATTTAATGAGGGAGTTTATTTCTTTAGACAAAGAGGGCTGATTTAGACAAGTGGAGGAGTAGACACGACCACAGAGACAGGGAGGTATTACGGCACTGAATGATTGAATTGATGAATTCAACAAGGGGGCATCACCTCAAAATTGGAGCCAGGCCATTAAGGAATGAAATCAGGAAGCATTCTTTCATGCACACACAAATGCTAGTGGAAACGTGGAACTCTCTCCCTCTCTCTCCCGCAAAAGGCTGTGGATGCTGGATCCATTCGCATTTTCAACAACAACCACCTGCATTTACATGGCGCCCCCTCACGCAGAGCATCCCAGAGCGCTTGACAGTGGTGGAGCTGGGAGAGGGTGGGGTGGGGGGGGGGTGGAGGTGGCAATGGGCAAGGTCGAAAAGGCAGGTCTTCAGGCGCGACCTGAAGATGGGGAAGGGAGGGGGCAAGGGGGAAAGATTGGGGGAGCGTGTTCCTGAGTTTTGGGGCGTACTGGCTGAAAGAGCGGTGAATAGATTTTTTCAGACTGAGGCGGGCGGATGTTTGTTAGGGTATCAAGCAATACAGAGTAATAATAATAATAACCCTCGCATTTGATACGGCTCCTGACCGCATCTTCGAGACGTCTCAAAGCGCTTCACAGCATACCCCGTAAAGTGTAGTGACTGTAATATTTTGTGGGGTGAGGGCGGGTAACTGGAGTTTAGGTACCAATCAAGCCACGGTCTAACAGAATGGCGGGACAGGCTCAAGGGGCTGAACGGCCTGACCTCCTCCTGTTCCTCCTATGTTGCTAAGATCGAACATGCTGCGTTGTGTTAAGAGCCACGTCTTGTCCTGTGTTTTTTTTTAATCCTTCCCTTTCCTTTCCGCACATCCAGCGGCCATCGTCCTCGGCTTCGTCCTGTGTTGGCTGCCGTTCCACATCGGCCGCAACCTCTCCTCTATGTCGGCGGGCACCCCCCAGATGTACGTCGTGAGCCAGTACTTTCACATCATCTCCTTCGTGCTCTTCTACCTGAGCGCGGCCATCAACCCCATCCTCTACAACATCATGTCGGGCCGGTACAGGGCTGCTATGTGCAAGATGCTGAGCGGGAACCGGAGTCATCGACGGGAGAACGCAGTAGGAGCTGCCACGTACTGGTGCACGGACTCGGAAGCTCAAGTGTAAGAGGGAAATGTACTCGCTGCTCAAGTAAATCAATAAACATCGACCTGGATGAGTGTGTCTGTCTGTCTACCTGCCTGCGTCTTATGTTCATCCGTAGCTCTCACCGCTGGAGAGGGGTGGGGGAATTCAAGCCTGCGCGTCAGGGACTTGAGATCACCAGTGTCGGTTTTCCACAAGCTGGGTAGAATTTCCTTGGAATGTGCAGCGTGGAAACCGGTCTGTGCCGGTGTTTATACTCCGCATGAGTATCCACGATCAAACTCACTCCGACGCACCCCTTCTCTATCCCTCTCTACCTCATGTGTCTATGTAGCTTCCTCTTAAATGCACCTACATAATAATAATAATTATAATAAGCCTAGCATTTGATACAGCGCCTCAAAGCGCTTCACATAATATACTGTCAAGTGGAGTGACTGTTGGTTTTGTGGGCCCATTGCGGCAGCCAACTGCACACAGGCTGTGTCCCACAAGCAGTCGGGGATTGAGTGACCAACTTTTTTTTTTGAAGGAACTATTACCCCCGGAAAAGCGATCCGCCAATCGACTAACAACCAGATTCCTACTTACTCCGAGGTAAAAAGAGGCGCCACGCGCGTGTGTGTGTGCGGGTGTGGGTGTATGTGTGTGTAGTAAGGAAACTTTTGCCCAACGTTTTGCTCTGCCGGGGCGGGAATTGAACCCAGGTCCTCTCGCTTGTGAAGCGAGTGCTCTAACCACTGAGCTACAGGACTCCACTGTTTACGTGCAAGTTGTTGTTGTTTTGCTGGGGTGCCCTTCCACTTGTCCTCCACTTCCTCTGATGTCTGGCGTGGTTGGTGAGGCACGCTCCAAGGCACAGATGCTCCAGCTCGTTCCTTTCCAAGTGTTTCTTGGAAATCCAGCTGTATCCTCTCCTCTCTGGCCTGCGATGGCTCACGCTGGCCAGGTAATCCATTTTCATTACACTCGGCCTCAGTGACATCTGGTCTTACCAATTAGGCTCATTCCCTCGGGCACCCCGTGGAAATGAAGCACACCTCATCCCAACGTGCCCACGAGTGTGGCAGCCCAGCCTCGACAGGATTGAGATATCATAGAATCTTACAGCACAGAAGGAGGCCATTCGGCCCATCGTGCCTGTGCCGGCTCTTCGAAAGAGCTACCAATTAGTCCCCACTCCCACCGCTCTGACCCCAACTAGTCCCAGTCCCCCCACTTTCAGCCCAACTAGTCCCACTGCCCCCGCTCTTATCCCATAGCCCTACACATTTTTTCTTTCAAGTCCCTCTCCAATTCCCTTTTCAAAGCTACTTTTGAAATCTGCTTCCACCACCCTTTCAGACAACAACTTGCATTTATATAGCGTCCTTCACGCAGGGTAGTGTTCCTAATAATATTATTATTATCATCATCAAATGCAAGGATTATTGCAGGATTATTATTCTGATGGCAAGCTTCTGGAACTGGGTCCTGTTGGACAGACTTATCGAAAAGTCCCAATTAAGACGAAACCAGAAGTAAACATGACGTGACCAGTCAGTGAGTGATGGTCCTTGTCCCATCCATTCACCTCCTGCACCTGGATCTGATTAACAGGAGAGTTTCGGCAAAGCTGAGCGAGCATAGATCTGTCAGGAAGCCAGTTAGCCAACTGATGACAGGCTCAAGGAACCAGTGAGCAACCAAGAGAGAGAGAGAGAGAGACAAAATCAGTTCTTCACAGAGTGAATCCTGGTCTCGGGCGCACTTGGCAATCAAATGAGTCCCTTATCTTTCGATTCCGTTTTCAAAAAAGTAATAAGCTTTCAATTCCGCTGGTAGGCTTGCAAGGCTGTAACTGAAATGATTACAGATAGCGCAGGTCTCCGCAGCGAACTGTGAGATACTGGGTAAGGGCAGCGGTGTAGTCTGTCAGTCTCATAATAATAATAATAATAATAGTAATCATTGGATTTGATATTGCCCTTATTGTGGAGTCCTGTAGCTCAGTGGTTACAGCCTCGCCTCGCAAGTGAGAGGACCTGGGTTCGATGCCCGGGTTCCAGGTTGGGGCGAAACGTTGGGCAAGTGTCCTGACGCCACACACACACACACACGCGCGCGCACACATCTACGTTTGCCTAACAGTAAGTAGGAACTCGGTTATTAGTCGATTGGCGGATCGCTTTTCTGAGGATAATAATTCTGTCAACATTTTTAAAACATAAAAAATTATAATTTATTAAGCATTGCCCCCACCCCCCGGAAAAGCGATCCGCTAATCGACTAGCAAGCGGGTTCCGACTTACTACTAGGTAAACAGAGGTGGGTGCGTGTGTGTATAAGGAAACTTTCCTAATGTTTCGCCCTGCCTGGGAATGGAATCTCTCTCTTTCCCCCCACCCCCACCACTCCCCTCACTTTCTGCGGCAACTTGGTACCCGTGGGGAGGTTTTGAAGAAAAAAAACTGCAAGGGACCGAACGGCAAAGAGAAAAAAAAACTGAAAAGAAAGGACGTAAATTCAGAAGGACTACAACTGTGGGACGGATTTGCAACCCCCACACTTAACAAACTCTGTCTGTGAGGCGTGAGCTGCGATATTTTTCAACGATTCGCAAGCTTTTTCCTTTCGATCGATCCTTTTTGCCTTCTAAAGAGCACCCGCTGGCTTCCAGCGGTTCAATCAGCCAACGGCTGGGGGCCTGGTGAATTGCTGGTGGTACCTTGTTAGAGGAAACAGCTCAAAGACCAAGACAACACTGGGAGGCCGTGGACTGATGGAGCCAAGTGGAGAGCGATCACATATATCTGCACAAAGTGGCCAGGAGGTAATTGCTTTGTGTGTGAGTCTCAGTCACCCAATGTGATTAGGGGGTCGGTTATGTAGAACGCTTCCGCGAAAAGGGATTCAATTTGGGGGCTTGGAAATGGCTCATCGCCAAGTGCAAGGTCAATATTAAGAGTCGAGAAGACAAGTCTGACTTAAAAGCACTGAAACAGGCCATTTGGGCACATTCGGTTCTGTGATACTTTGTGCCGACAGGAGCCACTCTGTCTAATAATAATAATCCTTGCATTTGATATAGTGCCTCATCACGTCTTCGAGACGTCTCAAAGCGCTTCACAGGTTACACTGTAAAGTGAATTGACGGTGTATTTTGTGGCCAAACGTAGCAGCCAATTGTACACAGCAGTGGTGGATTGAGCGACCAAATTATAATTTTTTTTTAATCCAACTCTCCCATCGCTCCCTCCTTAATATTCCTCCTCTCCCCGATTCTACCCATTGTTCTTTTTGGGAAGGTATTATTACCCATGGAAAGCGATCCGCCAATCCACTAACAAGCGGGTTCCTACTTACTGCTAGGTAAACAGAGGCAATTGTGCAAAGCAGTCGTGTTTAAATCCCCCGACGCAGTGGCACTGCTCTTTAAATTGCCAAATGTAGTACAAATTCCCTTCAAATTCCATCCTCCTGCTTCATTGTTCCGCCCCAATACGAAGCCACTGCCACTTAAATCCATGTGAGACAGAAGCAAAGGCCATTTGCAAGCGAGAGACCTGAGTTCAATTCCAGGCAGAGGGCGAAACCTTGGGCAAGTTTCCTTACTCCACACAGAGCCTAATAATAATCCCTCCAAAACCCAAAACAATAATAAATTGGTCATTTTCAATCTACGACTGTTTGTGGGACATTGCTGCGCGCACTTGGCTGTCGCGTTCGCCCACAAATATACAGTCAATTCACTTTACAGTGTGTTCAAAGCGCTTTGGGACGTCCTCCCGACGTGAAAAGCGCAATATCAAATGCAAGGATTATTATTATTATTATTATTTACTTCCGCAGCGAAATGGAACTGTCCCTTTAAATCCCTGAATAAAACAGCACAACACTTATATCCAAGCCCTGTGGTGGCCCCTTTAAATATCTGCAGCATAATCAGGGAGGCCTCTGAACTGGGTCAATGCAAAAAACACCCTCAGTTTGTTTGTGGGGGAGAGAGAGAGAGAGAGAGTGTGAGTGAGTGAGTGAGTGAGTGAGTGATTCCTCTTGAAATACCAAACATTTGACAACTTTGAAATTTATAACGTACGAGAGACAGACCGCTGGAACTGTGTGGGGCTCGATGTGAGTCAGATTTTTTTTTTACGCACGCACACGCACGCAGAGAGGTGCGATTGAAAAGCTCGTTGAAAACTGTGTGCAAAGTTGCCTGCCTTGCCAACCATCCGTGCTGCGGGAAAGAGTGGAAAAACCTTCAGCTCTGTGGCGGGATCTCCCTCCGACAAATGGTCTCGCCCGAGGGATTTGGTTTACCAGTTTGAAAGAATCCTTGGAGCAAGTTGGGGCGGGGTGGGGTTGGGGGGGGTGGGGGGGAAAGAACTGCGAAGGTCTGCTGTGATCAAAAATCAGTGAGTATCTAAGTCGCACCAAGTTATGTAAGGATGACGCGCGACCCTACAGTTTTATCATTAGCCTCTTCTGTTTCTTTGAAGCCTTCTTTCGAGTCTCTGTGGCACTTTTTTTTGCGACTCGTGGGCGTGAGAAAGTGGGGACGGTGTTTTGTTCCTCTCGTCTGGAGGAATTCTGTGGTATAGCCGCTAAAGCGCTCGCCTTGCAAGCGAGAGGCTTCGATTCCCAGGCAGGGCAAAACCTTAGGCAAGTTTTCTTACGCCGCACACGTACACCCAGCTCTGTTTACCGAGCAGTCAGTCGGAACCTGTTTGTTAGTCGACTGGTAGATCGCTTTTCTGGGTGTAACAATCACTTTTTTTTAAAAAAAAAGGTCATTCAATCCACGACCGTTTCTGGGACACGGTTGTGGGCAATTGGCTGCCACGTATCGCCCGCAAACTGTATCCAGTCAATTCACTTCACAGAATGTTCTGCCAAGCGCCTTGAGACGTCTCACATCGAAGACGTGATAAGGCGCCGTGTGAACTGCGAGGAATGTTATTGGAATTATTCAGCTCAGCGGGGAGTCCGTGCTGCCTGAACCCGCACTAGAAATGTGAGCGTGGGAAGCAGCCAGTGTTTACTACCCAACCCTAAAGCTTGATGGTGGATGAGTGTCTCAGTCAGCTCGAGCAGGAACAAACCGCGCCTGTGGATAATACACTATTAAAAAAAAATCGAGTCGGCGATGCAGATTGTGAGTAGAACTGTGTGTGTGGGGCTCTCAATGATTTAAGACATTTCTTAAGATCTAGATTTCTTACTGGGAAATCTGCCTTAGCGCAACTTTGGGTATGGGAAACGACGGAACTCCCCGCTGTGGAAGTGATCGCAACAGAGCATTGTAGCCAGGTTTCTTAATAACGCAAAATCATCCACTTCTTCGAGCGCTTTCCTGAATAATAATAATAATAATCCTCGCATTTGATAAAGAGCCTTCTCACTCCCATTGAGAAGACTCAAAGCGCTTCAAAGAATAATAACGACTTGCATTTATGTAGCGCCATTCACACGGGGGGGGGGGCATCCCGGAGCGCTTAAACCGCAATGTGGAGTGACTGTGTGTTTTGTGGGCGAAACACGGCAGCCAATTGCGCCCAGCAGTGTCCCACAAACAGTCGTGAATTGAGTGATTGATTTACACCTGGAAAGCAATCCTCCGATCGACAAAAAAACCAACCTGTGTCTGGGTCCAAACCTCTCAAAGCACTTCATAGGAAACTGTCTTTATTTGTAGAGGGGTAGCAGCTAATTTGTGCCCAGCCAAGTCCCGATTTTTATCTGAAAGGAGGACGCTAGGAGACACTCCCTTCTCTTTACTAACAGTGTGATGGGATCTTTTAATGTCCACTCAAACACGCGCAGATGGAAGGGAGCCGCGTTTGATATCTCACCTGAAAGGCACTACCTTTGACACTGTGGTGGTCAGCTTGGATTGTGAGCGTGAAGTCCTGACGTGGGGCTTGAACCCACAGCTTTCTAACTCGGCCTGGGCGAGCTGCGTTTTAGTAAGCAATCAAAGGGATTGACGTGCCTTTGGCTTACCAAAGTCTTGTCTGACAATAGTGGACGTTAGTCATGTTATGTCCTGCCCGTAGTACTATTCAGAAGGATAAGGGAGTTTCTCTCTCTCTCTCTCTCTCTCTCCAGATGTTCTGGCCAACAATCCCCCAAATTCAATTGGCCATTCGTTTCATGGTTGTTTGTGGGACATTGCTGTGTGCAAATTGGGCTGCTGTGTCTGACTGCCACAAAACAATCACTGCACTTTATGGTGTATCCTGTGAAGCACTTTGGGTTATCTTCCTGACGCTGTACTAAATATAGGGATTATTAACATTCAGCCAGTTTTTACTCTAGAGGCTTGTAATTTCCCACGCAGGAAATGACTGATTTTTTAACTGGGGGAATGGGCCAGAACACGGAGAGAGAGAAAATATAACATCTTATCACGTCTTCAAGACGTCTCAAAGCGCTTCACGGGATACACTGTAAAGTGAATTGACTGTGTATTTTGAGGGCGAAACGCTGGAGCCAATTGCGCACAGCAGTGCCCCGCAAACAGTCGTGGATCCAGTGACCAAATTATTATTATTTATTTATTCCTGTATTTATCCGTTCGAGCTGTGAGTGCGAGTGCTCAGTGCGCAACGAAGTTTCAGCTTCAATGGAGCCGAAACAGAAGAGCTGAAGTGAGCGCCACTGTTACTGTGGAGATTGCTGTTCAGACCCGTGGACAACTTCCTTGGGTTTCCTGCGGCCTCCACACACGCATTGTTACGAATCACTGCAGCAGAGAGGAGTTCTGTGGCAGGAATGAGCTTGTGAGTGAATGCGTGAGTGAGTGCGTGAGTCTGTGAGTCCGTGAGTGAGTGAGTGAGTGAGTGAGTGAGTGAGTGAGTGAGTGAGTGAGTGCGTGGGGGAATGGGGCAGTTCAGAGAGCAGGTCAGCTGCTGGTTTGCTCCACACCATGAGTCCGAGCTCGCAAGTGCAAGTCCAAACTTGCACTTGTGTGTGATCGGCATTCGGCATCGAGGCTTGAGACGTTAACAAGTTAAACCTGGAAGCGTTCCACCCTTCCTTCACACGAGCCTCCTGTGTACTGGTAAATATGTTATCTAGCTGTGTAGTTCTTTCAGTGAAGAACACTACAACGCCCACATTGGAGGTGCTTTCGAGAGCAGCTTTGATCAGTTGAGCAAAGCGAGTCGAGGCAGAGTAGCTGGTACACATATTTTAAGGCGTCTGGACCTGAATTGAATTCATTCCTAAAAAGGGTTTTGTGCAGTTGCAAATGACGGTAACTGGCAGGGCACCACCCATGTCCACTCCGGATGTAATTTAGAAGAGAAACGAGATATCTCTTCAATCAAGAGTTGCGGAATTCACTTGATACAGAGTCGGTGGGAATGAGTGAGCGACGTTGCTAAATACTTGGCTGGTAAGGGTAAGAAGAAAAGGCAAACATGCACATTGTTTTGCTATGGGGTCCAAATCCCTGACTGTCCAGCCCCTTAGGACATCCTCCCAACGCAAAAGGCGTGGTGTAAATGTAATTTGTTGCTGTTGCTATCGTTGTTAGCAAGTTGATGGTTGGGTTTGCCTACAAATATACGGTCACCACACTTTTGAGACGTTTACATGGAGGTGCTATCAAATGCAAGTGGTATATTAATCCTGCGTTGTTTTTGTGTGTGATTTGTGTTCATGATAGACCTACAAACCTTGCTCTCCAAGAGAACCTAAGAATTTCCTAAGCAAAAGAAGACCAAAGTCCATCCAGTTCGCCTTCCACCATCCTGGCAGTCGCACGACATGTCATGTCCCAAACTATATATTGTATTACGAGATGCTTCTCCTAACAGAAATCTATCTCGTTCTTCAAAGAATCAACACTTTCTGCTTCCGCCGTCTGCCTAGCGGAGCCTGTTCCGTCAATTAGGCATCATACAGAGCCTCCAGGAGGAATTTATATGATTCTTAATTGAAACTTTTCCAATGAAATAAATATACAGCCACCACATTTGACAGTAAATCCCGTGAAATGCTTGGAGCTGTCCTCCCAGTGCGAAAGTGCAACTTTCAAATGCAAGTGGAGTCCGGCAGTTCAGAGGTTAGAGCGCTCGTCTCGCAAGCGAGAGGACCTGGGTTCGATTCCCGGGCAGGTCGGGCACGAAACGCTGGGCAAGTTTCCATACCCCACACGCCTCTATTTACCTCGCATTAAATAGGAACCTGGTTGTCAGTCGACTGGCTGATCGCTTTCCCGGGTGTTAATAATCCCTTAAAAAATGTCACTTAATCCACCACTGTTTGTGGGATGTTGCTGTGCGCAATTGGATGCCACGTTTTGCCCACAAAATATACAGTCAATTCACTTTACAGTAGATTCTGTGAAGCACTTTGAGACGTCTCGAAGACGCGATAAAGTGCTGTATCAAGGATTGTATATTATAATAAATGCAAGATAAGTCACGTGTTGGAGCGGCACACCTTGCTGGTGAGATGACCTCAGTAGAAGCGCTCTTGCGAGAGATTTGATAGCCTTGCTCCTGATGTGAAATGAGCTGCAAAAGTGTGAATTTGCATTGTGTGCTTTTATGAAAATTATTTCAGGAAATGTTTTGTAAATTAGGAACTAAAGGCTAATAGTTTACCAACATGTGACCTGCTGGCTGTTTATATCTCTCTCGCTAGTTCCTGCACTGTAAGTGTTTGAGTGTGGTACACAAAATGCTGTTTCTACAATCCTCCATTATGGTTATATATTATAATAATCCTTGCATTTGATATAGCGAATTATCACGTCTTTGTGATATACTGTGAAGTGAATTGACTGTATATTTTGTGGGTGAAACACGGCAGCCACTTGCGCACAGCAGTGTCCCACAAACAGTCGTGGATTGAGTGACCCAATTATTATTATTTGTCTTCTTGAGGGATTATTATCAGGCATGCGGAGGAAGGAAACTTGCCCAAGGTTTCGCCCTGCCAGGAATTGAACCCAGATCCTCTTGTTTGCGAGAGCTACCAACGAGACCCACTCTCCGCTCTTATCCCATAGGCCTGCAATTTTTTTTTCTTTTCAAGTAAATATCCAATTGCCTTTTGAAAGCTACTATTCAATCTGCTTCCACCACCCTTTCAGGCCGTGCATACTAGACCGGCAGTCTCTGGGTGAAATTTTTTTCCCTTGCCTCCCCTCTGGGTCGTTTGCCAATTACCTTAAATCTGTGACCGACACCCACCAGAGGAAACAGTTTCTCTCTATGTACTCTATCAAAACCCCTCATAATTTTGAACACCTGTATTAAATCTCCCCTCAGTTGGTCATTCACTTCACAGACACTGCTGTGTGCAAACTGTTTGTCTACAGAATACATTCTACAAGTGTAGCGCTCTGAAGAGATGTTTTGACCGTGAATGTCAAATGCAAGGATTATTCTTTGTGTGAGATTACCTCTTTATGTGAGAGGTCTTGCAAGCAGAATCCTTTACTATTCCACTATATAAAAATTGCTTGTGGGACACTGTTATGCGCGTTTGCTCTCAAAATACACATTTACAATTCACTTAACAGTATCATTTGAAGTGCTTTGAGACAGCTTGAAGACGTGATAAGGCGCTATATCAAATGCACGGGTTATTATTATTATTATTTTTATGACCTGACTTACTGTATGTGCAGACAGAATAAGCCATTTTATCTGGAGGAGTCAGTGAAATGTTTGCTTAACAGCAGGGACTAATCATGTGCTTTTCATAATCTCAAGAGGCTGCTGTTTCAGATGCATTCTGTCCTTGTGGGTTGCTGACAGAACCCACCCAGTACATATATTACCATATCAGGAACTGTTCCAAGTTGGTTTGTTTTCTTCAGAAAGTATTGTTCATAATTCATAACTCGGCATTGGGCTCCGCCACTGTCAAATGCTCTGGCGCTGCTACCTTGATGGGTAGCGATCAATTGATACTGATCCCTGATTCAGTGGCGATTTGACGAATCTGTCTAAACCAGTTTCAAGTGGATGTTTGCAAACCACTGATACACAGCCTCAGCTCTGTCGGCCTGGCTTTTGTCACTGTTTAGTTCTCTCATATCTGTTGGCTGCATATAGAGTTCAAAACCCTCGTCTTCAAAGCCCTACTCCTTTCTACCTCTGTGACCTGCTAACACCATACAGACCCTCAGCCTCTCTGCCCCCACCCTCTGGAACTCCACCCCACAGTCCCTTCGCCTCGTTCCCACCCTCGCCTACTTCAAAGCCCGTCTCAAGACCCTCCACTTTGACCAACCCTGCATTCGGTCACCCCTCCTACCCCCACCCCCACCCCCCCCACCGATCCCAACCCCTAGCTAACAAATCCGTGACTGTCCTGACGTCCTCCTGACATTAAAGGCGCTGTACAAATGTAACTTGTTGTTGTCGTTGCTGCACGGGGGAATTTGAAAACTCTTGAGAATTGGAATCTGCGATGGTTTCTCTGATTGCGTGGTTTAACTTGGGTGACAGTGATCGGTACGGAGTGGGCAAACAAGTTTATAACTGATATGAAGACAAGGTTTCAAATTGCATTTAAGGGTAAGGCAGCGTAGGTTGCCACAGGAGACGTGAAGTGTGTAGATTGGCTGAAATCTTCAGTGAATGTGGAACTGGGCAACAAAACATGTTATGTACTGGAAGGCAGGTCAAGGTCACTTTGAGAGCAAAAACTGCTGTGCCTTTTGCATTCAATAATCTCTAGAAGCGCAGTACAAACCTACATTTGATCACTGAATACTATGGGAAAGAGCAGAGTTTTGTGCTGTCTGACCAAAGATAGAACCGTGGAAATTTAAGGCACAGAAGAAGGCCTTTCGGCCCACTGTGTCTGTGCAATCCCTTCAGTGCCATTTACCTGCTCTTTCCCCGCATCCCTGTAGCTGTCTTTCTAAGGTATTTCGGATGAGACGTTAACACTGAGGTTTAGGCTCGACTGCGCCAACTCCCTGCTTGTCTGCCTTCCCAACTCTTCCCTCCGCAACCTGCAGATTATTGTGTCCTCTCCCGCACCAGGCTCCATGACCTTATCATCCCCACCCTCGCCTGGCTCCACTAGCTCCCCACCCCCGCAGAGGATAGAGTTCAAAATCCTAGTCCTCGCTTTCAAAGCCCTCCATGGCCCCGCTCCTCCCCTAACCTCTGTGACCTGCTAACTCCATATCAACCTGTCTGCTCCCTCTGCTCAGCGGGCTCCTGCCTGCTCCACGTCCCCCGCCCAGCCCACCATCGGCGGTCGGCCCTTCAGCCTCTCTGCCCCCACCCTTTGGAACGCCGTCCCGCAGTCCCTTTGTTTTGCTTTCTCCTTTGCTTCCTATCAGGTCTTTGAGACGTCTTAAAAACACTTCACAGAATATACTGTAAAGTGAATTTACTGTATTTTGCGGGCGAAACGCGGAAGCCAATTGCGCCCAGCAATGTCCCACAAACACTCGTGGATTGAGTGACCAAATTATTACTAATATCTTTTGAAGGGTTTATTACATCCGGAAAAGCGACCCATCAATCGACTAAAAACCGGGTTCCTACTTACTGCGAGGTAAACAGAGGGCTGTGGAGTAAGGCAAACTTGCCTGAGTTTTCGCCTCACCCGGGAATCAAAACTGGTCCTCTCGCTTGCGAGGCGAGTTTAATAGATGAGAATTGTAGCAGTTCTAAGTACAACTGACGTCTCTGTCACTGGAGTAATGAGGATGAAAAGGGAACATGATCCAGGTCTTTAAATGGAGAAAGGCTCGTGTGGCATTGATGCAATCAGGCTATTGAGCTTCACTTGCGAAAGAAGACAAGGAAGAGACATTAAACCCAGCTCCCATCTGTGCCCTGTTCAGGCGGAGGTTAAAGATCCCGCAGCGCTATTCGAGAAGAGAGTTTCCCTCCCCAGTGTCCCAACCAACAACCCCCAAATAAAACAGATCATTCACTTCGTAGCTGTTTGTGAGACGTTGCTGTGCGCAAATTGGCTGACAGCTACGCCCACAAAACACCAGGTCTCTACGTTTTTACAGTAAAGCGCTTTGGAACATCCTATCAAGGTGAAAGGCGTTGGTTGTGTCAAATGGAAGGATTATTGTTATAAGTTCGCCAGCCTAAGATGAGTCGAGTTGTGTACGGGTTTTTTTATATATATTTGGGAAAACACGGCAGCTATTTTGCACGCAGCAAAGCTCCACTAAGAGCCATGAAGTGATTAAGCGGTATATCTGGCCAGAACACTGGGAAAAGCTGCCTTTGTTGTTCAATAGTCACAGGATCTTTAATTTGCATGGACATGGTCTCTGACAAAGCATCGCTCCCCCAGCTGAATGTGAGAGCTGCTAAATCAGGCTGACACCCTATTCGATCACTTCCGATTTTCACCTCAATTTTAAGTCGCCATGGCTTATTTGAATTTGCAGCAGTAACCTTCTGAGTGTCGTATTTAAGCTCCTTTAAAGCCCCGCGATCTGTATAATAGACAATGCACAGGGGATGATAAACTCGTCTGAGTATCAGGACTCTGCTATTTTCTTGATGAATGGAAGGCAGTAATCTAATCTGCTTTGTTTCATCCCTTACCCTGTCATGTTAAACTCTCAATTTGATTACCTTAATATAACCTGATCTCTGAGAGATTTTCATTTTCTCTCAGCTCCTGAGAAGCGAATGGCCTGTATTGTCCAATGTAGATCTATGAGACATAGGAAGAGGCCATTCAGACCCTGGAGCCTGATCCGCCATTCTATAAGATCGTGGCTGATCTGTACTTCAACTTCAATTACCCGCCTTTGCTTCACATCCCTTTGATGCCCTTATCTAACAAACATCTGTTCAACTCAGTCTTGAAAATGTGAATTAAGGTTGCTCCCCTGATTTATCAGTGGACTGTTCCTGCAATGTCATAAACGTAATCCCTGTTATAGAATTACGCGGTTTGTTCAACCCATAGCCCCAACCAATTGGAGTTTTGCCTAAAGAGCGGGGGGTAGGAGAGAAAGTTGTTCCCATAAAGTGAGAGGATGGGGCATTGCAATGTCTGAGAAAGGGTGGGGTTAACTGTTACGATGACTTGGGGCTAATCAAGTAACACGTTTGAATAATGCAATAGGCAGAGACATATGCTTCCTGGAGTTGGGTGTTTCGTCAAAGGTTGCATGTAGCTGCTTGAGAATTGCTATAATGCTGGTTCTCGGTTGCCGTTCACTGCAGGAACAACGGAACTACTATATTGTGTGCATGTGCTGTTGCTGCTAGTGTTCAGGGGCTGCGTTCAACAGGACGGAGCCACACAAATAGGGGCATGAACAGAAAGGAAGGCGATGGGTGAGTCAGGTTGACATTTATTCCACAGGGAGGAGTTTCCTGTGGAAAATCACAAGGCTTGGTGTGCCTTCCCACGTTCTGGCTGTTTTTATTAGCAATTCCTAAATTTTTATGGATTCTTTGACAGACCACTGCAGTACAAGGCAATGCAATTCTCTCCCTGCCTGACTCAGTGATAATATGATAAGGACAAGTTTAGGACAGACATCAGGAAGTTTCTTACACTGATGTGAATCGACAGCAGGAACAAACTAGCAGAAAGGATGGTGGCATATTAAATGTAGTTGACATTTCCAGTGTAAACATTGTAGGAGGTGGTGAGATGTCAGGTGAGGTTACTGCAAATATGTTCTACCTGCTTTTACACAGCGCCCCTCACGCAGTGTAGCGTTCCTGAGTGCTTGACAGTGGCGGAGCACGACACCGAGCCGGGGGGAGGTGACCGTAAGCACGGTCGAAGAGGAAGGTCTTCAGGCATGATCTGAAGATGGGGAAGGAAGAGAGCAAGGTGGAGGGGTTGGGGGGAGAAAGTGATAAGAGTTTCGGGTCGTAGTGGCTGAAAGCGTAGCCACAGAGGGCACGAAAGACAAGCAGGAGGCCGGAGCCAGTCGAATGGAGGCAGCAGGTAGAGGGTTGGGGAGCGAGCGGGTCGGGGAGGTAGGGAGGTGCTAGGGCATGAAGGGATTTGAAAACGAGTGCGAGGAGCTTGACATCGAATAAATGTAAGATTTCAGTTTCATAAAGAAATCATAATCCCTGCATTTGGTATCGTGCCTTTGGGTCAGGATGTTCTAAAGTGCTTCACAGTGAAACAGAGCGTCTGCATATTTTGTGGGCAAATGTGGCAGCCCAATTCCAGCAATGTCCCACAAATAGCCATGAAATGAAGGGCCAATTTATTTGGTGGATGGTTGGCTAGGGGAGGTAGCCTTCTCTTTTCGAATAGTGTTATGGGATCTCTAATGTCTACCTGAACAGGCAGACAAGAAAGGGCCTTGGTTTAACGTCTCATCAGAAGGATGGCACTTCTGACAGTGAAACGCACCCCAGCATTGCAATGGAGCGTCAGCTTAGACGACGTGAGTTCACGTCCTGAGGTGGGGCTTTGAACCCTTAACTCTCTGAAATGCAGAGAAGAGTTCTGCCGACTGAGCCAAGCTGTCGTCAAATTTTATTTCACTTGTTGAAGAGGAAGCAGTTTATTTTCATTTGTAGTTCTTTAGTGCCTGAGGATGAAACTGATAGCTATTCATTTTGTGTAATCTTAAAACCGACTGACAGACAGAAATATGCCATCTTTGTCTCAGCGGAGCATTTAAGCTGTCTATTCACTGCAAGGCTCCCGGTAGACTCACAAAGCAGTTATATGTACGCGGTTTTTCCAAACCTCTTCCACGCCCAGGTTTTCCTTATCCCCGTAGTGATTTTCCTTCAGTTCCCACTTCCCCTTGCACCCTACAGGAATGGAAATTTTGGCTTGCTGTTCTTAACAACGGTCAACATTTCAATGTGCATGAAACATGAGCGTGAAACATTTTAACACCGACTGCTCCATGATGTAATTCTGTCATTTGAATCTATCTCTTCGCCTCTCGACGTGAAAGGCGCTATACAAATGTAATCTTCTTGTTGTTTTAGGTGATTTGAGGAGCTGTTCCTATTGAGCCCTGAAGGATGTCACACCGAGAGTTTATTGAGGTTTCCACCAATGAACGAGAGATACAATTTGACCCGAATGAGCTCCAGCTGGATGAGGATTTCATTGACCACGTTGATGGGGAAGACAATCCAGGTAAGACCTTGCTTTCTGCTTTAAAACGTTGTTGGGTTGAATGAACGTGGGTATATTATCGATGAAAATAATAATAATCCTTGCATTTGATACCGTGCCTTATCACGTCATCGAGACGTCTCAAAGCGCTTCACAGAATATACAGTAAAGTGAACTAATGATAAAAATAATCCTTGCATTTGATATAGTGCCTTATCACGTCGTCAGGACGTCTCAAAGCGCTTCACAGAATAAGGTGTAGTGACTGTATATTTTGTGGGAGAAACATGGAAGCCACTTGCGCACAGCAATGTCCCGCACACTATCGTGGATTGTGCAGCTACACCAATCCATACGTACAGCGTTAGTGTGTGAACCTGTGGTCACATGAGAACAGGCGAGTTGAGTATCACGCTGTCATGTGCTTTTAAGTAGCTCTGACTGGATCTGATTATAGAAGTGCTTGCAGTAACTGTGCTCCTCATCACACCAAATTTGCTATTAGGATCCAGCTTGGCTGTGGTGCTCATTCCTCGTCTGTCATTGTCCCCTAACGGCAGCGAAATGTGATCCTAAATTCTAATTTTTATTTTAATATCTAAACTAAAGCAGCACAAGGACAGATCTCAGGGGTATATAGAAACAGGAGTAGACCATTCAGCCCCTTGAGCCTGTGAATCTTTTAACCGTACAGCATAGAAGGAGGCCATTCGGCCCATCGTGCCTGGGCCAGCTCTTTGAAAGAGAGCCCGTTCCCCCCCTCTCTTTCCCCACAGCCTTGCAATTTTTTTTTCCTTTTTAAGTACCTATCTAATTCCCTTTTGAAAGCCACTATCAAATCTGCTTCCACCACCCTTTCAGGCAGCGCGTTCCAGATCGTAACAACTCACCGTGTAAAACAATTTCTCCTCATCTCCCCTCTGAGAGATATTTGTATTAACTAATTTGTCAGCCTTAACTGTGAATATCAGCAACTATTCAATTGTGTTCGACATAATAGCTGGCCACTAATACAGTCCAGCAGCACCCACAACTGTGATGCCGGCCATTGCTAGAGAGCGACTTTTCCCTATCCCGGTTAGATACTGAGACTAATTATGATAATAATAACAGTAATAATAATAATAAATAAGCACTCGAGACACTATCCGGAGTGAAGGGCGCCATCTAAAAGCAAGTTGTTGTTGTAATTATCGGCGTCCCGGTCACAACTACTCGCTGTATAAAACTGTAACTTCTTGTGCTGCCTTTATTTGAACGAAACCTATTGAATGTTTTACAATGACAGCTATAAATCTGCTTTCAGAGAAGTTCCTGAGTCCGTTTTTATTGGTCTACAACATAAAGCCTTTCAAAGAGTGCAACCGACAGGTGTTTATGAGAGGAGTCCCAGTGATTGCTTACATTGAAGGCATTGAGCGTCACCTCCGGGGATTCAAGGTGAACATTTATAGCATCAGTAATAATAGTAATAATAATCCTGCCGTAGAGGAGGTAGAGAGGAGAGTAACAACGATGATCCCCGATGTTAGAGGAATGAGCTATGAGCAACAATTAGACAAGCTAGGAACTCTTCGGTCTTGAGAGAAGATGCCTCAAAGGAGACAACAACAATAACAACAAATTACATTTCATTAGCGCCTTTCATGAGACCCTGTAGAGGTGTATAAAATGGCATTTAAAAAGTAATCCCAGTTCTTTCTTTACCCAAAGGCTAACCAACTGGAACAGGTTGCCAGGAGAGGTGGTTGAAGGCCATGGGATCTTTAATGTCCACCCGAAAAAGCTTTAATGACCTCTGACAATGCAACAACAACAACTTGCATTCATATATAGTACTTTTCAAGCAGGGTAGCGTCCCAAAGCGCTTGACAGTGGTGGAGCACGATGTCGAGCCAGGGGGAGGGTGGGGGGATGTGACCGTAGGCACGGTCGAAAAGGAAGGGCTTCAGGCGCAATCCAAAGTTGGGGAGGGAGGGATAGAGGAAAAGTATTCAAGAGTTTCAGGGCGTAGTGGTTGAAAGCGCGGCCACCGATGGTGGAACGGAGAGCACTAGGGACATACAGGAGTCGGTCACAACCCCAGCACTGTGTTGGAGAGTCAGCTGAGACTATGTGAGTTCCAATGATGTGGGGACTACTGACTCGGAGGTGAGAGTGCTACCGACTGAGCCAGGCTGATTTACAGCGGGTCCTTGTCGGACAGTTGGTCAGAAAGGTGCTGGTGTTTCGTCTTGCGAGCTAACCTTCCATAACATAACATGTAGGAGCAGGAGTAGGCCATTCGGCCCTTCGAGCCTGCCCCGCCATTCAATCATGGCTGATCTTCTAATCTAACTCCAGCTAATAACCTGACCCTGCCTTATCCCCATATCCCTTAATGCCTTTTGCAATAAGAAATCTATCCTTTTTACGTCTTTGCTGAAGGTGCGGCCGAGCACTCTCTACATGGTGCGGATTGTGCACGGCGACTTCACGTGGACGGTGAAGAAGAAATTCAAGCACTTTGAAGAACTCCACCGAGAACTTCTGAAGCACAAATTAAAGCTCCAGGTCATTCAGCCCTTAACCAGGTATGTTTCCCCCTCATTCAGTCTGAGTGCCAATCCTTGTTTGAGTGAGCACCACATCCTATTAGTTAAGTCAACAAACTGAAGACTAACGTAGCTGCACATCTGTTCCAACGTTATGCCGTTGGGGATGAACTGCGGAATTCTATGAGTGAATTTGAGTCAGACTACTCAGTGTGGGGGACACTGCTGTGCGCTGTTGGCTGCCGTGTTTCGCCCACAAAATACTACGTCGCTCCATTTTTCAATATATACTGTGAAGCGCTTTGTGACGTCTCAACGACATGATAAAACACTATATCAAATGCAAGGATTATATATTATTATATTATGAAGCGTTTTGAGGCGCCTCGACGATACAAGGCGCTATGTCAAATGCAAGGACTATTATTATTATATTATTATTATTATCATCTATAGGCTTAAATCCATTCATGGGAGGGGGCATGCATCAGGAGCCAGGCAAGAACCAAGGGCTGCCTCAGTACCAGCTCTTCCTCGCCAGCCACAGTGGACCTCCATGAGAAGTGCTTCTAGTAAACAGGTAAGTCAAGGGGGGAACCCATCTCTGGCTCAATGAGAGTGAGCGAAAGACCGCTACACACTGGCTTTACTCAGTCTGATATTTGGTTACCTTAGAGCCAGCTCAGCCTGAAGCAGACTTGTGTTTTTCTCTCTCTCCCCAGCCCCAGCCCCCAGCCCCCACAAGGAGGATTTTTTTTCTCTCTCTCGTGGAATTGGTTTGCATCGTTGCCGTTAATGATCCCGAATCCAATTATATCACCAAGACATTATTGCCTGATAGCAGAGCTAAGGAAAAGATGCCTGAGGGCATTGATGGGCTACTATTAAAATCTCTGGCATCCTCAGGATAATTGTGTCTTCTTGCAAATTGTGCAATGACGCTGGAGGTCACATAATTTCTGCTGTCTACAAAATGCAATAGCCTGTGCTCCGAGCCAGCTATGATATCCATCAGAAAAGCCAGACTACAAGCGGGGGATTGTGTGAGAGCTTGGCTCAATTGGTAGCACTCTCATCTCAGTCAGAAGGTTAGGGTGGTGGTAGGGGGGGGCAGTGCTGTGTTGTTGGCGGTCCCGTTCTTCGTTACATTAAACCGAGTCTCCATCGTCTGCCTGTTCTGGTGGACATTAAAGTTCTCATGGCCTTATTCGAAAAGAGAAGGGAGTTTCTCCCGGTGGCCGAGCCAACAATTCCTCCCCCTTCCCCCCCATTAAATTTGGCCATTGACTTCACGGCTGTTTGTGAGACATTGCTGTCCACAAATGACAGAGTCACTGCACTTTACTGTATAACACGTGAAGCGCTTTGGATTGCCCGCCCGATGGTGACAAGATGCTGTATCAAATATAATCATCATCATTATTATCAAAATATAAAATTGGCCACTCGTACCCCGGTTGTTTGTGGGTCACTGCTTAGGGTAACTGGCGGTTGCTTTTCGTCCACAACCTACACCGCCAATCCACTTTACAGTATACGCTGCAAGACATCGCAACGATGTGATAATACCAAATGCAAGGATTATTATTATTATTATTGAAGGTTAAAGACGAAAGTCTGCACCCAAAACCTTGATTTTATCATTTGTCATTCCCCACGTCATGAATTCTGTGTGGTTTGACATGTGGTAATAGAAAAATTACTCTGCCAACTCTTTGCTCTCCCCACGCTGTTTGCACTGCGTGTGTCTGTTGGGTTATGGTTGCAGCACATCGACTTGTCTACCCACACTCACAATGGGGGGTTGCGGGCACCGTGTGCAAGAAGCGAAAGGAAATGCAGAAGATGCATAATGATGTGTGGGAGTGAATATATGAATTTGAAAAAAAATATTAAATAATTTATCCATCTGGGCTTTTGGAGTCCTGTAGCTCAGTGGTTAGATCACTTGCCTCACACGCGAGAGGACCTGGGTTTGATTCCCGTGCTGAGCGAAACGTTGGGTAAGTTTCCTTACGCCACACACACGCCTCCGTTGACCTAGCATTATGTAGGAGCCCAGGTGTTAGTCGAATGGCGGATGGCTTTTCCGGGAGTAATAATCCCTTCCAAAAAATAATAATTAGGTCACTCAGTCCACGACTGTTTGTGGAACACTGCTGTGCGCAATTGGCTGCCGTCTTTCGCCCCCAAAATATGCAGTCAATTCACTTTACAGTTTCGTCTGTGAAGCGCTTTGAGATGTCTTGAAGACATGATAAGGTGCTATATCAAATGCAAGGATTATTATTATTTTGTTGTGTATTTTTAGAAACGTCTGGAAGAGTATCTGAACATACTGCTTGAGAAGACTTTCTACAGAAACTACCATGGAATGGTAACATCACACCCTGACTTCTCTTCCTCCTGATGTCTGTCCTACGATTTCTAAGGGTATCTTCCGAACTTCCGATTTCAGTCTTCTGGTATCTCCGTTAGGAGCTTTTTGGGTTACGTCTGATTTCCTTCATGCCCTCTGTATCCTAACTCCTAAATCAGGAGACAGTTTTTCACTCAAAGGGGAGTGGAAATCTGGAACTCTCTCCCTCTCCCAAAAGGCTGTGGATTATGGCTCGATCCATTCACATTTTGAAGACTGAGGATAGAGGTCCTGTTAGGTCAGGGGATCAAGAGATATGGGGCAAAGCCGGTTAACTGGAGTTGAGTCATGATCTATTAGAACAGCGGAACAGGCTCGAGGGGTTGAATAGCCTCCTTCTGTTCATATATATATATATATATATATATAAATTATGTATGTATGTAGCTGACCATGATTGGAAGAAGCTCTTTGTTAACTTTTCTATGACCTAGTAGCTTCATTCTAACAGGAATGAGATACACTGACAGGCTGACTGCTTTCTATTTCGCTGTGCAACTCTGCTTGGGAGTCTGATGCTTTGCTTTGGGTCATTAAACGGCAGTTAAGTTCCATACATTTCATTTCAGATGGCATTTCTGGACGTGAGCGAATTGTCCTTCGTTCAAGACTTGGGTCCGAAAGGATTGTAAGTGAATTTTTTTTTTTTTGTCCAATTGAAATTGAATGCCGCAGAGTAACTATGCCAACTGAGCCGAAAGGGTTCAGAACATTTTGGCCAATGGTGGTTGTTTGCATATGTGTGTGTCTGTGTGTTTTCTCCTTTTCTAAGTGATGTAGAATAAAGCTGGACAAATGAGTGTCTTCTAAACAGACATTTTACATTAGAATTGATTGTTTGTGGACACGCACTGACTGTTCTATTCTGATCCCATGATTGCTTTTATCTTAGTATGCCCCGCAGCACTTTTTTCTTTGTTCCCTTTATAAAAACGAACAGCTGATTTCAAAGCTGAAGTGATCGGCGGAACAGCCCGTGTATAATTTTCCAAGGTGACATGTTTTGACGAGAAGATGCTGCATTGCGTGTCCTTGAGCTTTGCCAAGATGCTTGCCGATTGGCAAGTACTGCGACTTGTGCGTTGACATTTTGTGTCAGCATGCTAACTATTTGGGTTGTTGTAGAGCAGGGGAAGGTATGGGTTCAAGTCCGATCTGACCCATGACAATGATAATTCTTACATTTGTTACACCGTCGTTCAAATCAGAAGGACATTTCAAAGCACTTCACAAGATATACTGTAGAGTGGTGTGAACGTAGCAGCCAAATTGCATGCAGCAATGTCCACAAACAGCCATGGCAATGACCACATTTATTTGGGGGAATTGTTGACCAGGTCACCTGGACAGAGAAACTCCTTTCCCTTTTTGAATAGTGCCATGGGACAGGCAGACGGGATCTCGGTTTAGAGTCTTATCTGAAGGATGGACCTTTTAGCAGGATGAAGGACAACTGGGACGGAGCATCTCATATGGGTAGCCCCATTTCCGAGCAAAGAGTGATGGTGGCAGTCTGGGTGCATGGCTGGGAGAAGGGGTCAACAATAACAACAAATGACGTTTACACAGCACCTTTCACGTTGGTAGGACATCCCAAGGTGCTGGACAGTCAGGGATTTGGAATCGAGCAGGTGGTTGAGATCTGGAGGGGTGGAGGGCAGGGAGGTGGGGAAAGGAGGGTGCGGTTGAAGAGGAAGGTCTTGAGACATGCCTTGAAGGAAGCAAGAGAGTGAGCGAGGCGAAGAGACTGTGGGATTGAGTTCCAAAGGTTGGGGGCAGAGAGGCCGAAGGCCCGAGTGTTGATGGTGGGGTTTCCATCAGTGAAACATACTGGGATCTGCTGAGAGAGATTTGCAAAACAACAGATCCTGGAGATATCCAGTTGCTCAAGCTGATTCTCTGGAATCCGATCTCAAGGTTCACTTCCTGAATCTAGAACGTGGCCAAAGGAGTCTTCTCGTGTCCAGCAGAGTTCTTGAACATCAGTTGAGTCATCTGAAAAGTTCCCGGCTTTAGTTTTCTTGCTAGGATAGACGATAAACAAACTATATGTGTGCGTGAATGGTCCTAGCCAGCTGTCTCTCATTGAATATGGATGGTGGCAAGCAGAATAAACATATTGACATTGAGTTTAGTGAAATATACATGATTTAGTGTCTTGGGGTCAAAGTGTGAGCTTTCGTTTGCTATCGGCAGGGAAGGCATGATTGTAAAACGCTCCGGAGGACACAGGATTCCTGGCTTAAACTGCTGTGGCCGACATCGGGTTTGTTACAGGTGGTCAAAGAGGTAAGTGTGAATAATAATAATCCTTGCATTTGATATAGTGACTTATCACGTCTTCGAGACACCTCAAACTGCTTCACAGAATATGCTGTAAAATGAATTGACCGTATATTTCTTTTGGGAGAAACGTAGCAGCCAATTGTGCACGGCCGTGTCCCACAAACAGTCGTGATTGAGTGACCAAATTATTATTATATATTTTTTTAAAGAGACTATTACATCTGGAAAAGCGATCCGCCAATCAACTAACAACCAGGTCCTTACTTACTGCTAGATAAACAGAGGCATGTAGAGCAAGGAAACTTTCCCAACATTTCGCCCTGCGCAGGAATCGAACCCTCTCGCTTGCGAGGCGAGTGCTCTAACTACTAAGCTAGTGGCTTCACATGAATACTTAGTGCAGAGTAGATGACTAATATTTATATGTTGTCAGTAGTAGGTAGGAGGAAATATTTTGTGACAGGAGGCACACATAAGGCAACTGGTATTAGGTAGGAGTCAATTGTTCTCATTGTACTCTGTGTACTGTGCAATTCTATTAATAAAAACTTATGGAGATGGAAAAACAAATCTCAGTTCCCTTCCCCCTCCTGCCTCAACACTGTTGGGCCAACAGTATCAAAGAAACCAGATTTTAGGATAATGGCCTGAAGATTTCAGACAAAACATCACTAATGTTAGCAATTCCGTGGATTGTCTGTTCAGCACAACATACTGATTCAAGCTCAAAGTCTATTCCATGCTCGTTATTGTTGCTAAGCACTCTTCCACGTGGTAAAATGACATCCTTCAGGAACTTAAATACTTCAACAAGATGTCTCGTGGACATCCCCAATCTTCTCTAGCCTATCTTGATATCTTGGATGCTTAATTCTATTCAGTTTAGTTGCCCCTTGACTTCCCAATGCTGAGATGCGCTCGGTGCAATAAACTGTTGACAATTATACGCAGTACTCCAGAGAAGGTCACGTAAAGAAATGCTCCCAGTTCATAGGCCAAAAGGGCTGTTTGGGACTGTTGGCCAAACTGAGTCTTTATTTTGTCAGCCGGGTGTCTGACACATGTGGAAACGTACTGAGTGGGATGACTCCCTGCCGGTGACTGGTCTGCCCTCAAAGATCCATCCTTTTGGTTGCTGAGGGCCAGATGACCTATTTGAGAAAAGTCTGCGGGCCCATAAGCAAGCAATATTTTTGTGTTTCCCTTTCAGAAACATAACAACATTTACGGCTTATGGAGGGAGCGGGTAGAGGGTGGTTGGGAGAGGTGGGTGGCGGATGAAATTAGTCTGCCAGTTGGACCAACCTGATGTAACCTTACGTGAGTCACACGAACATCACTAAATCTGACATTGTTTTGCAGGTGGATGGTTATTAAGGATTCCTTCTTGCTATATATGAGACCCAGTAATGGGATCATCTCCTTTGTTTTGCTGTTTGACAAAGGATTCAATGTCCAAGTTGGCAGCAAGGATACTGGTGCTAAATATGGAGTGATGATTGAAAATCTGTCCAGGTTTGAGGCCTTTATTTTCTCTGGGTGTTTTCTCTTTACCTCAGCTTCTGTGTACGGTATTTGGTGTCTGTCATTTATAGGTGTACTGTTACCCAGTAAATGGATTGCAGTTTAGACCTTCCCACAATAGCTTGACTGCTGATAGTCAATGCCTTGTATCAAACAACAACACATTCATGCAGCGCCCCTCATGCAGGGTAGCGTCCCAGAGCGCTTGACGGTGGCGGAGCATGACACTGAGCCGGGGAAGCGGGCAGGTGACCGTAAGCACGGTCGAAAAGGAAGGTCTTCAGGCACGACCGGAAGATGGGGAAGGAGGGAGCAAAGCGGAAGGATTGAGGGAAAGTGTTCCAGAGTTTCAGGGCACAGCATAGTGGCTGAAAGCGCAGCCACTGATGGTGGAACCGAGGGCACGAGGGCAAGCAGGAGGCCGGGGCTGGACGAGCGGAGGCAGCGGGTAGTGAGTTGGGGGGGTAAGCAGGTCAGAAAGGTAGGGAGGTGCCAGGGCATGAAGGGATTTGAAGACGAATGAGAGGATCTTGAAATCGAACAGAGTCCTTGGTTCAATTCTAATTCAGGGGTGGGGGTTTGTTTGTGTACTGATACCAAGCTTTAACAGGATGCCTCTGTGCCTGCAAAAAATCTCAAAGTACCGTGTGCCGACGCAGAACAGTCTCACAGCTTTAACACACGACTTACAAACTCTCAGGTTGCTCACATTTTTGTAGGCAAATATAACAGCCTCTTTGCATCGAGCAGACACAAACAGCCATGAGGTGAATGACCAATTAATCCGGAGGGTTTTTTGGCCAAGGCACCGGGACAAACTCCCTTCTCTTTTTCAAGTCTCGTGGGATCTTTCAAGCCTACCTGGCTAGGCAGGTAGAGCCTCAGGTTAGCATCCCATCTGAATGTTGCCTCAGCCTTTCAGTGCCTTGGGACGTCCTCCCGACGTGAATGCTGCTATACAAATGTACAACAACTTCCATTTAGATAGTGCCCCTCATGCAGGGTAGCGCCCCAGAGCGCTTGACAGTGGCAAAGCACGACACCGAGCCAGGGGTAGGTGACTGTAAGCACCGTTGTTATTGGTGCCTCCTCCTCCAACTGGACTGCCACCATGAACTGTAAGATCCAGACCAATGTGGGGCTTGATTCCCACTATCTTCTGATCCAGGGGAATGCAACCCAGCAACTCTGAACTCACATCTAAAGACAAATTTGCTCCCCTGAGGTGGGTTGGTAACCAGAGGACACAGCTTTAAAATAACTGGCAAAAGAAACCGAGGGGAGATGAGGGGGACCTTTTTTTTTTTACCTGGAGATATTGTTACGGTCTGGAAAGCACTGCCTGAAAGGGTGGTGGAAGCAGATTGGATAGTGGCTTTCGAAAGGGAATTGGATATGTGCAGTATTCGAAAAGGAACAATGTGCAGGGCTATGGGGCAAGAGTGGAGGAGTGGGACTGGTTGGATAGCTCTTTCAAAGAGCCGGCGCAGGCAAGATGGGCCGAATGGCTTCCTTCTGTGCTGTAAGATTCTTAAGAACGGAAAACAACAACCCCCAAAAGTCTTAATTTTCATCAAGGCTTTGTCTAGTTCAACATTCAGTGTCTGCGGGGCTGTGATAAACCGGCATTAACTCCTCTGGGATTGGAAAGTGAACACGGCACCTTTAGAAACGCCACTCATCCATTCCCGCAATTTTTTTTTGATTTCTTTGCAATTTGTTCTCCAGGACGTTAATCATCAAATGCAGCAGTTACCGGCAGGCGTGCTGGTGGAAACAGGAGATAACCAATCTGGCTGAAAGGCACGGTCAAGATTTCCTGACGGAGCATCGATTTGATTCTTTTGTTCCAGCCCGACACAACATTCTGGCCCGATGGTAATTCTCACTCCCTTTGTATAACTGCTAAACTGCTGGTTAAAGTTCCTGTCAACTGCCTGATCCTGTCTTCAGAGTGAAATTAACTTTCCCCCCACCCTCCATTGAACAGAATGTCTTGCGAAGAGCTAGATCTCTGATGTTTTCGGCCTTGCACCTGGCTAAAAAAACGCCAGTCGACTCTGAAGGAACCGAACCCATCAGAGGTTTGCCCTAATGATGGCTTCTTGCTTGTAGGTTTGTGAATGGCAGTTCGTATTTCTCTGCTGTAGCAGATGCTTTGGAACAAGCTAAAGCTGAGATCTTCATCGCTGACTGGTGGTGAGTTTCTTGATTTTTTTTTGGTGATGGGGGAATGAATTGACTACCAGGAAATATACAGTCAATTCACTGTACAGTATATTCTACGAAGCACTTTGAGACTTGATAAATCTCTCAAATGCAAAATTTGTGTATTGCGTTTTTTCAAAGAAAAGTGCAAATTAATGTCTTTCACCCTCTGATTATTTATTCTTCCAGTTTACACAGAACGCGTTGATTAAGCAGCAACGAGATTGTGCACTCCGGAATCATAAATCAAAATGACTAATTCAATGACTGTTTGGAACAAGCAGCATTTTCCCATTGCTTGGGTGTTTTTTTTGTCAGCTAGAATATCCGACACATGCAGAAACCCGTCACTGTGCTTAACAGTATCCGAGTCAATTCTATGTTTGGTTTCCGTTTGTCTGGGGTGGAGTATTCTATCCCCAGAGACACGCAGACTGCACGTGTTTGTGGCACAAGGAGCTGGACTACCCACACTGCCTTGGCTTTTCCAGATAACGTTACAATTAAATCAGAAAAAAAGGGAATAATTAGCCCTGGTTTGAATTTGAACCCCTGCATAGAGAGATTACTGAATAGAGCCTCTCTTAAGAATATAAGAATTTGATGGACGAAAGAAGACCAAGGTCCATCCACTTCGGCTTCCGCCATCCTGGCAGTCACACGCACATGTTGGGTCCTAAATACTGTATCCCACGAAATTATTTCCTAAAAATAAATGATCTAATTTGCTTTTGAGAGTATCGACACTTTCTGCTTCCACCTTCTGTCTCCCTAGGGAGCCTGTTCCATATGTTTACTATTCGCTCGCTGAAGTAGTGTTTTGATAGATTTCTATCCTCTGCTATTGCTTTGATTATCGAGTTAAAGCAGTAAATAATACCAAGCTTCTGTTTTGTGGCAGGCTGAGCCCTGAAATCTACCTGAAAAGACCAGCAAAGGATGACTACTGGCAGCTGGATAATGTTCTGAAACGCAAAGCAGTACGTAACCAGTGAGCTGATCTCAGCCTTCATTTTATATCTACAACTAATAATGCGTGTTTAAAAATCAGGTCTGAGAATGAGAATCTAATAGAGTTTTCATTAATTGCACCATGGCATCCTTCATTCATAATGTGACCGTCTGCAGGTGGTAAATTGGTGCCAGAACAAGGGGGCATCTGTCCTTGGTTCTCTACTCTTTAATATTCACGTGCTCCCGCTCGGTGATATCATTACAGACATGGGGTTAACGTCCATATGTATGCGGGTGACATGCAACTCTATCTCTCTGCCTCCACCCTTGACTCCAGTCTGATGGATTGTCTGTCAGACATCAATTCCTGGATGAGAATCGATATTCTCCAGTTGAATGTTGACAAGACCGAGGCCCTCCTTTTTGGCTCCCATCAGCGTCTCCCTTACCGCCTTCAAGGCCCATCTGAAGATCTTCCTTTTTGACCGTGCCTTCGGTCACCCTTCTACCTCCACCTCACTTGACCTTCGCTCCTGTTGACTCCAACCCCCAGCTCGGGTGCAAACCTTTCCACTGTCCAACGCCTTGAGATGTCCTCCTGACATGAAAGACGCTGTATAAATGTAATTTGTTGTTGCTGCTGTAACTCTCTTCCCCATGTTTTAGAAATGTAATATAGAACTATAGTGAAGTATTTACCAAATGCCCTAGTGCCACCTAGTGGCAGAATTATGGAACTCCACCAATCTGCTTTGTTACATTGATAAGACGGTCCAATTTGTGCGCAGAAGATCTTGATCTCGTGTTCAATTGGGATACAAACTCTTCATTGGAGTCAATGTGGCAGAACTAGATCATGAACTTGTCACTTCTTGGGCCTATTTCTCTTCTTGATGCATCCACACTTTCAATATCAATTGAGAATACCTAGAGACTAGGTTGCCATGTTCTGTGCAGTACATTTTAGCACAACTCTCCCCCCTTCCTGGCATGTTTCTTACCAGTAAGAGTTGCCAAACGACACTGACAACTGGGATTTCCCATCTTTAATCTGGATCTTATGTGTATGTGTATGAATCTGTACATAATCTGACAGTTTATGTTCATTTTACCTCGGATTCTGAATCCAATTTAACGTCTTTTGGGTTAAAATGAACTGAATGAACTGCTTGATCCCTATTTAACGTACAGATAATGTTCTGCTTGTTTGTTTTTTCTCAGGAGCAGGGAGTGAAGATCTTTGTCTTGCTGTATAAAGAGGTGGAATTGGCACTAGGCATTAACAGTGACTATAGCAAGAGGACGTTGACATCTCTTCATTCGAATATAACGGTACAGGTTTTCATTTGTCTCAGTCTCAAATTGACAGCAACGTGCCCTGGCTCCACTTCACCTCTAGCGACAGATGTTAAGAGATTCATACAGGTTCAGAACATGTAATCTAATGCTCTTTCCTCTGCCAAACCCAGTTTGTTTGACCTATGATAACTGGTTTGAAACAACCCAAACTGGTACCTCATCATCATTATGCAAAGTGCAAGAATTAAAGAGTCTTTAAATCATAAATGAGAACCTGCTCGTTTGACATTTTTGAAGGTGGTGAATATGGGATCTGAAATAGCTTTCTATATCTTGGCTGGATCTGGCTGGATTCTGGTGTGCTCCACTCTGTCCACAGATTATTGGAAGATGTGAAATAAATGCCGATGAAGATGGTTTGGGAATTAAATCCTCTGAAATTCCTCCAATAAAACAGACTTAGTTACCATCACATTTCCCCACTCTGTCTACTCTCACTTTTTCTAAGTTTCCTTCTTCCACAAGCCTGTTCACCTAGCAGTAAGTAGGAACCCAATATCAAATGCAAGTATTATATAGTTAGTTCGCAATACAATATAATAAATATTTACAATTGCATAGTGTGTTACGTTGTGAGGACATCCCAATACTGATATAGCATCCAAGCCGGGAGTGTGAGCCGAGAGTGGGGAAGGGAAAGATAAAAATAATCCTTGCATTTGATATAGTGCCTCATCGCGTCCTTGAGACGTCTCAAAGAGTGCATTACAGAACATATTGTATAGTAATTGTACGTTTTGTGGGCATACCGCGGCAACCAATTACGCACCAGTGTCCCAAGGTGACTGAAGGGCAGTCAAAGAGGTCAGTCTTGAGTTGGACCTTGAACAACGGGAGGGAGGGAGGGAACGAGACGGAGCAGTTCCCGGGATGGAGTTCCAGAGGGTGAGGGCAGAAATGCATGAAGCAGGAAAGTTCCGAGGACTTGCCAACTTTGCCCCGTGTAATGCATTGTGTTCTTCACCCAAATGACTCAGCTTTTCTCCTTTCTTTCTTCGAGCAGGTGATGAGGCATCCAGATCACGTCTCCTCGACCGTACTGCTGTGGGCGCACCATGAGAAACTGGTGGTGATTGATCAGTCGGTAGCATTTCTCGGTGGAATTGACCTGGCGTACGGGCGGTTTGATGATCATGAGTATCGTATCACAGACTTGGAAAACCCAGATCAAGTCGATCACAAGTCCGAGCTGGTATATGATTCAAAAATTTTGAACAACAAGTGACATTTACACACAAAAACAGAGAGAGCTGGGAAAACTCAGCAGGTCAGGCAGCATCTATGGAGAAAGGAAAGTGAGTCAACATTTCGGGTCCACGACCCCTCGTCAGTGCCTTTCACTTTGGGAGGACGTCCCAAGGTGCTGGACATTCAGGGATATAGACCCGAGCAGGGTGCTGGGATCAGGAGCGGTGGAGGAAGGCAGGGAGGGTAATAAATCCAGTGTATAGGTGTTGTTCTTTTGTTCTTTTTTTCCTTCAAGATTCTTGATCACAACAACGCAGACCATTCAGAGAGGCATCAGGAAAGTGAGGACTTCAGCAATGAGAAGCCTAAGGAACATCTGCTTATTCCTGACCAAACAAACCAAAAGTTCTGGTTAGGAAAAGACTATTGCAACTTCATTCTGAAGGATTGGGTGCAATTGGACAAGCCTTTTGAGGGTAAGATAAAGCTCACTGATCTTGTGTCTTAACTGTCCAGCCTTTTATCTTTGAAACTCTGAAAGATTGATGTTTGTTATCTCCTCTGTAGACTTCATCGACCGATGCACGACTCCACGCATGCCATGGCGTGACATTGGCGTGGTGGTGCACGGCGGAGCGGCACGTGATGTAGCCCGGCACTTCATACAGCGATGGAACTTCACCAAGGTAGCATCTCAGGAACCAAAAGTTTCCACGATCCAAAGCTACATTCTTGTGCTTTGTATTACCATTTTTTTCCAGAAAAATATTGAAACTGCTGTTCATGCTTAGGACAATAATCAATTTGAATTGAATGCTGAATTTTTTATGACACGAGCAAGAAGGGATTGAGGGATATGTTGAGAAGATAATTGGGTACGGTTGAGAGCTAACAGACTTCTAATTTTCCTGAAATAGAAGCAATATAAAGGACATTGCGATCCATCTAACTGGTCTCAATAAATTTGAAGACTGTTAAAATAGGAGGTATTGCAATCGGTAGTTGTATAGGAGGTATTGCTCTAAGGCAGTGAGAGAAGAGGGTAAAGTTTCAGGCATATAAAGCACAAGTTTAGGAGACATCAGGAAGTACTCACTTCGATTGGCGAGCGTCAAGAACTGGAATGGGTTATCCAGAACAGACAACTGGAACTATTCTGGAAACATGACATTAAATAAATGAAATAGGCTTTGAGGAGCATTTTGTGGCTTTTTTTTTTTTTTGTTATTTCTATGTTGTTGGGACAGAATAGCATAGGTTTATTTTAGGTCTGACTCATTCTATACAACAGAGAGTGATCGATTAGGTAGGAAAAACTGACTCACTTTCATCCACTGCTTGAGGAAACCGTTCAACCGAGTTTTTTTTAAGTATATAGAAAACCAAATATTCTAATGTTTCAGATCGTGAAGGCAAAATACAAAGCTCCTCTCTTCCCCTACCTATTGCCAAGGTCTCACGATACTGCAGACAAGCTGCCGTTTGTCATTCCAGACTGTGTAACCTCTAATGTTCAGGTGAGTGGTAACTTGAGCTGTCGATGGCATTGTGTCAAATGCATTGTAACGCAGAAACCTTTAATCAGTTTGGATCAACGTTTCTTTCAGGTCCTCCGATCAGTTGAATGTTGGTCTGCTGGTTCATGTGAAAGTTCCATCTACAATGCTTATTTGCAAGTGATTCGTGACAGTGAACACTTCATATACATTGAGGTAAAAATGAACCAGTAAAAAGGCTTATAATTTGATCTTAACTTACATTTCTGCCATGTAAACTTTGTTTTGATCCAGTGTCAGCATCCTGAATTTACAACTTGTGCTAAACAACACTATGCAGATGTAGATTTAATCTCACGCAGTCATCTTCTTCGTTTTCTCTTAGAACCAGTTTTTCATCAGCTGTGCGGATGAACGAAATGTGTACAATCGGATTGGAGATGTTATTGTAGATAGGATTCTCAAAGCACACAAGTGAGTTGGTTTCAAAAGCATCTCCTAAGTTATCTGACTCCAAACTCCCAAGTTCAAAATAACTACTTTTGTGCCCAAACAATCCTGCCATTTCAATGCATGATTCAATGATGCGACAAAATTGATTTGAAAAGTCCCGGAATGGGGCCAAATGGGTTCATAAAACTGTCAAATTTATTCGATATAGTACCTCTTCCTATTCTCGATGTGAGACAACATAAAAAGACAATCCTTTTATCAACTCTGCTGATGCTAGTTCTGAGTAATTCAAGAGGAGGGTGTTCTGGTTCTCTTTCTCTCCCCCCCCCCCACCCACCCCCTCCCTCTTTCACGTCAGGAAGACGTCCAAATGCGCTGGAAAATGAGGAGTTTGCATCCGAGCTGAGGTTTGGGATCAGAGAGTGGGTGAGGTCAAGTTGACCAAAGGCACAGTCGAAAAGGAAGGTCTTGAGGTGGGTCCTTAAGGAGGCGAGGAAGGGGGCGAGGCTTAGGGTATCCAGGATGGAGTTTCAAAGGGGGCAGAAAAGCTGAAGGCCTGACCTGGAGCAGGCCAGTGCCCGCTGAGCAGAGGAATAATAATAATCCTTACATTTGATATAGCGCCTTATCACATTTTAAAATCCCCCAAACTAAATGTGATTCACAGATCAGACTCCTTTGTTGTTGGAGGAAGAAGATTTACGTTCATTAATGGTGCTTCATATTGCACACGTATTAATTAATCTTTTCATTTTTTTTCTCAGTGCGGGGAAGACATATCGTGTTTACATTCTCGTTCCGTTATTACCTGGATTTCAAGGCGACATAACAACTGGCGGGGGGAATTCAATCCAGACCATTCTGCACTTCACTTTCCGGTAAACCAATTCTCCTGAGATCACTGCGTTTGCAGATCTATGTTATGACAATAATGCTTGCATTTGATATAGCGCCTTATCACGTCTGCCTCTAAAATCTCAAATTTGGTAATAATAAAGGGACTAAAACCCCAGTCTACAATTACATTTATAGAGGGCCTTTCACGTCGGGAGGACGTCCCAAGGCGCTGAACAATCAGTGTTTCGGACCTGAGCTGGTGGTCGGGATCAGGGAGGATGGAGGGCGGAGGGGAAGTAGGGTGATCGAAGGCACAGTCAAAGAGGAGGATCTTGAGACAGGTCTTGAAGGAGGCAAGGGACGGGGCGAGGTGGAGGGACTATGGGATGGAGTTCCAGAGGGTGGGGGCAGAGTGGTTGAAGGCCTGTGGTGGGGTGGGCGAGGCAGAGACGTGAAGCAGCCTGGAATCCACTGAGCGGACAGACTGGGCAGGTTGGTAGGGGGTTAGGAAGTTGCAGATAGGGGGGAGCAAGGCCATGGGGGGGGGGGGGGGGGTTTGAAGGTGAGGACCAGGATCTTGAACTGTATCCTCTGTGTGATGGGAAGCCAGTGGAGTCGGGCGAGGATAGGGGTGATAGGGTCATGGAGCCTGGTGCGGGAGAGGACATGGGCTGCATAGTTCTGGCTGATCTGCAGCCGATGGAGGGAGGAGTCGGGGAGGCCGACAAGCAAGGAATTTCCATAGTCGAGCCTGGATGTTATAAATGCGTTTACTGCTAAATAACTCTTTCAATTTGTTTTAATCTAGCACCATGTGCAGAGGGGAGCATTCAATCATAGAACGCTTAAAACTCGACAGTAAGTGTTTCTAACGTTTTGTCTGTTTCTACAATTTGCTGCCTACTTATTGGATTCTGACTGGCTCTTCATTAAAGGAAACACTCTTCACTCTTCACCCAAAGCAGATGGGATTCAAATGGGATCTCAAAGTAGAGAAAGTCAGCTCTCTGGGCAAGGCTATCAATGCTTTTCTGTTGTTCAAAACCAGGCAGACGAGATTGCTCTTGAGTCAGGCAGGCTGTAAACTCAGCTGTAAGTAGAAATTCAAGATATAAAAGCTAGTTATTTCAGTTTCTCAGTTAGAAGGTTATAAAGACCTTTAATGGTGCAATTGGTGGGCATGTCAAGGTCAGGATCAGGTTTATTTTTGACATCATTTGAACAACTCTGTCCTTGCTCAGAAATACATTAAGGTGTGATGTTATTTACTTAGGAATCAAAGACTCGCATTTGCAATTCATTTTTTTGTGTGTTCAGTGAGTTGGATTTGCATTCGTTCCTTTAACCTCTGATAATTTAGGCACTCCTGGTCATTGAGCCAAGTGGGGTGAGGTGAAAAGAGAAGCTATCACACCCTTGTGTTATTTTTTTCTTGTTCCGCAGTGGGGGACGACTGGGTCAAATACATATCGTTTGCTGGGCTGAGGACCAACGCTGAGCTGGACAACAAATTGGTGACGGAACTAATCTACGTCCATAGCAAAATGCTGATTGCTGATGATAGACAAGTAATCATCGGTGAGTGTACCCTGAAGGTCCTTTTACAGTTTCAACAACAATAACAACAACAAATTACATTTGTATAGCTCCTTTCACGTTGGGAGGATGTCCCAAGGCGCTGGTAAGAATTTCTAGGTGGATTGTATTTAAATAGCATTATTTAATGTCACATTGTCACTTGCACGTCTAGAAGTAAGGCTGGGAACTGAAATTCACCTAAGTGTTCAAGCATTACTTTTCGTGTCTGGACTATACTTACTGTAATGTACAGTGAGTTTCGATGTCTTTCCTTCTCTCCCAACAGGTTCGGCCAACATCAATGACCGCAGCATGCTGGGGAAGCGTGACAGTGAGATGGCGGTTCTTGTTGAGGACACTGAGATGGTGACATCCATCATGGACGGTGAGGAGTATCAAGCAGGAAAGTTTGCCCTACGTCTCCGGCTCCAGTGTTTCAAGTACGTTAAATCCCTTGTGTCTGTTCTATGTGCCTCAATGAGAATTGTGGCTAATGTTAAAAGTGGGGTGATAGCAACAGTCTTGCCTCTCTCTTCAGTTTTCTGGTACTTTTGGAGTCAGTGGAACCATTTATCTTTTTCTTCTCTTCCTTGCATATAGGGTACAACTTGGAATACTTGATGAACACACTCCAGATATTCAGGATCCAGTGAGTGACCGATTTTTCCAGGAGATCTGGAATGCAACAGCCACGACAAATGCAGCTATTTATGATCAGGTGAGTTTGACCACAAGAGGAAGAAACCAAGTCATTGGAGTTTATCCCTCGACCCAAGTTAGATCAATATTACAAAATGAACATATTGATCTTTTCTTGGAAGTGCAAATTGATGCCCAAGTGAACTTCTGAATCCAATGATAATAATAATCCTTGCATTTGACATAGTGCCTTATCACGTCGTTGAGATGTCTCAAAGCACTTCACAGAATATATTCTAAAGTGAATTGACTGTATACTTTGTGGGCAAAATGTGGCAATCAATTGCACACAGCAGTGTCCTACAAACAGCCATGGATTGAGTGATTAGATTATTATTATTTGTGAAGGGAATAAATGGCTATAACCATTTCAACCGCATTTTTCCTTTTTTAAAGTATTTTTTAAAGTATTTTTTTACTTTAACCCCAAAACATTGTACAATGAGTTGATATCATGTGGCAAGTGATGATTATCCAGGAGAATGCATCAGTATCTTTTGGGCCATCTTAAATAGCTTTAGAAGCATTCTCAGGTACAGAATTGTTTGCAAATCCTTTGAACAAATGCTTTCCGTCTCTTCCCTTAGGTTTTTGGATGTCTTCCTTCCAACTCTGTTCGCAGTCTTAGCATGTTAAGAGACTTTGTGTCGACCCCGGTTCTTGCGGCTGAGGATCCTGAGCAAGCTCGGGAAAAGCTTAAAAGTATTAGAGGATTCTTGGTGCAGTACCCACTCTTCTTCTTGTGTGAAGAGTATCTTCTTCCCCCACTCAATAGTAAGGAGGGAATGATTCCTACGGAAGTTTGGACTTGATGAAAATGGTTTCCATTTAGCTGATGGCACAGCAAAAGGTCTCCCCCACCAGTAGTCTGGAGTTCTTACACCAGCAGCAAACTGCAAGTTTTTCAATTCTGAACTTCTTTGTTATTCCTGCATAGTGGTCCGTTTCAAGACTGTTTGAATGGCTTAAAACACTGATAGAATTAACTCGAATGGCTTCCGTTGTGAGGGATACTGATGCATTATTGCTGGACTATATGGACACTTTGTGAGAACAGGTGAGCCAAACAAATTTCAGCATGTCTTTAAGCCCATTCTGAAAACTTGGGAGATGATGAAAAAGACCTGAATGTATACTCTGACTAAATCCATAACTCTGGATTGCTTTCAGAGAGCAGTGCATGTTAATTATCCTCTTAATTTCTTTTCTGTTGTCTTTTGTGAAGTGTTGCACGTCCTGTGGTAGGAAGAAATCTACTCGTGCCCACCGCGGTCAAAGAGTTGGAGAAATAGTGTTACAGGGAATTCGTTTGGCCTATGTGTCAGAAATTGAGAAATTTGGAAAATTTTCTTTGGGAAGGAATCTGCTTCAAACAGAATAAGAAATAAGGACATTTCCTATAAATTTAACTGTGTGGGTGGGTGGAGGGAGTTGGGGGGAGCAGATTTGAAGGCCTGTTGACTTTATTGATTATCCACACTTCAGCTTTGAATGTCTTCGAACACGCATAGTTTAAATAACACTAGACTTAATGTAACTTTAGTTCCAATACAAAGCCCTCATGTGGTAATGGAAGGAGTTGGATCGGTTCACCGGTAGAGAAACTAGCACAGGATATATAGTGACCACTTTCTTGACGTAATTCCACTCGGCCACCAAGTCTACAAAGTCTGGAATCCATGAGGTTACAACAAAAAGATATCTTGATGACGTGATAAGGCGCTATATTAAATGTCAGGATGATTATTATTATAAAACAAATCAAACAATTTCAACTTACTGGAACAAATCAATATTTTTCTATTAAAAGTAATTGAGAGTGTAGTTAACTTTTTTTTGTATTCTTATTTTCCTCTATGGTAAAGCACCTGGGTAAATACCAGTAAATATCACCTTTAAATAAAGCTACTTGCAGTCTGCAGCCTATCTTTTTGTGTACCTGTTCCAGAAAAACATCTCCAGTTATAAGTTTCAGGAATAAGTTTCACAATTCAAAGAAGCGGGAGAGTTGGACAGATTAATCTCACAATGACTAAAATCAATTTATATTGCAGCATTCCATTTTATATATATATATTTACATATGCTTTTTGTATGCATGTTCTTATGGGGGAGGGGGGGGGGAGGAAGAGATATGAGTTATTGCTCTGAAGTCTCAAGACTAGAACTGATTCTGAAATGAAAAATAGCCTCTCTCCCCCACCCAGTTCAGATAGTACACTTATGCACAAGAATAAAAATTGCTTCCATAGTTTAATGCTGTAGAAGTTTCCAGATGTGTTTGCATGGTTTCCTTTCAGCAGCTCACACTGATAAATGTGATATTTTGTGATACTTATAATAAAATATGAATTTGGATTCTGATTCGGTGTCTGTTATTACACATTGTTTATTATTTTTATGTATTATGGAGCTTGTTCGTTACATACGTTTTAAGAATCTGAATATTCCTGTCAAAATTCAATGGTGGTACAAATAATTGTTCTTACAGATTTTTTCAAAATTCTGAACCTCTGGGAAAACATTGATGTACAATCTCCACATTGTAGATTAACACTCTTGAGAACCCTTCTCAATGTCCTCCTTCTGTTATAGAAATTGACAGCATTGAGAGAGGACAGTCAGCACACCATGCCTGCAAAAGGTGCAGAAATCCATCCTCATTAAAATAATCCATGTTAACTGACGGAATGAAACGGCAAAAGGTGTTTACTGCACAACATCAATGTTTACTGTGAAATGTTCTGTCTATAAATAGACTTGTAGCAGATTTTCTTCCTCTTGTGTGCGTTGAAAGTGAGTCAGTAATGGCGGCTGAGATGAATGGGCTGGGAATTATGGTTTGACGAGTACAGAAAAGCTGGTGATGTGTGATGGAATTGTGGAGTTTTCAGAGGGATTATTCCTTAAATAACCCACTTTTGAAATGTTACTGGGCTAATTTACAGTATTTGGAAAACTCACAAACCAGTGCTTTCCCAATTTTTCAATAATTTTCAATAATGGTAGCCCAGTTACTTTCCCTAGAGCAGGGTGGTCCAGCCGGCAGCCCCGTGGGCCGATTTCATCCGCCCCCACTCCTCCCTCCATTTCATCTGGCCCGCCCGCTTTCTCCATAAGCCGTAAATGTTATCTTTCTGGAAGGGAGGCACAAAAATATTGCTTATGCGGCCTGCAGATGTTCCTCAAATCGGGCATCCGACCCTCGGCAAGCCAAAAGGTTGGAGCAGCCTGCCCCAGAGTACCCCACGCATACACTGGGAATTGAACTCAGGTCTCTCGCTTGCAAAGCGAGTGGTTAGAGCACTCGCTTTGCAAGCGAGAGACCTGAGTTCAATTCCAGGCAGAGGGCGAAACCTTGGGCACGTTTCCTCACTCCACACACCTAATAATAATCCCTCCAAAAAAGCAAAACAATAATAAATTGGTCATTTTCAATCTACGACTGTTTGTGGGACATCGCTGTGCGCACTTGGCTTCCGCGTTCGCCCACAAATATACAGTCAATTCACTTTACAGTATATTCTGTGAAGCGCTTTGGGACGTCGAGAAGACGTGAAAAGCGCTGTATCAAATGCAAGGATTATTATTATTATAAGCCTTGGCTCTTGCCAACCTACGCATAATTAGGGAAGCAGGATGCATCCTTCCAGGGAGAGAGAGAGAGAGAGAGAGAGTGCGTATTCTATTCCAACAATCGATCTCTGGGATTTCCATGTGTAGGTGGGATGCATGGAGTTCTCAGCTTGGTTTGGAGACTCTTAAGCAACGGTGATGGGCTTCCATGCGTGTCAGACACCCGGTCGGCCCCCTTTAAATCCTGCCGAGAAATATACCTGGGGAGGTGGGGCGGAGCATGATGACCTTCAATTTTTGCATAGCTTCCCCGGAAGCCGGCATTTCAGACGGATAGTTGTAGCTCTCGCCCACTAGATGGTGGTCCAAGCACACGCTTTATAATTCGATGCTGCTTGCTGAATGCAGGCAAGAAAGTTGCACCAGAAATCGAGCGGTTTTAAACAGACAACAACAACTTGCATTTATATAGATGGCGCCCTTCACGGGGCGTGGGGGGCGGGTAGCTGCCCCGAAGCGCTCGACAGCGGCCAGGCAACCCAGCTCACCTTTTTGGGGGGTCAGAAACCCGCTGACCCCCCCAAAAATAATGATTTTACGGGTGAAAGCTGCACAGCGACGCTGTAGGAATATTCCGAAGGTCACCGCGGGGGGAACTCTGCCTTACGGTTAACGTCTCAAAGCAAAGAAATTTCAAGCGAGAGGATCCGGGTTTGATTCCCGGGCGGGTTGGGGCGAAACCTTCGGTAAGTTTCCTTACACCACAGGAGGAACTCGTTGTCAAGTCACTTTCCGGGAGTAATAATCCCTTCAAAGAAAATGTGGTCACTCGATCCACGACTGTTTGTGGGACATCGTTGTGTGCAATTGACAGCCGTGAAGTACAGTGACTGTATATTTTGTGCTACGGTGTTGTTGAGGGAATAAATTCACTCACTTGAAGGAATAAGTAATAATAATCCCTAATAGTAACAATATTATTACTGTTATAAGTTCACTCACTTGAGGGAATAAGTAATAAATTCACTCACTTGAAGGGAATAAGTAATAAGTTCACTCACTTGAAGGAAATAAGTAATAAATTCACTCACTTGAAGGGAATAAGTAATAAATTCATAAAGAAGGAAATGAGTAATAAATTGACTCACTTGAAGAAATTAAGTAATAAGTTCACTTATTTGAAGGAATCAGTAATAAATTCACTCACTTGAAGGAATCAGTAATAAATTCACTCACTTGAAGGGAATCAGTAATAAATTCACTCACTCGAAGGGAATCAGTAATACATTCACTCACTTGAAGGGAATAAGTAACAATACTCCTCAATAGTAACAACATGATTACCGTTATAAGTTCACTCACTTGAGGGAACACGACGGAATAAATTCAACTCACCGCTGCCGAGAAGCCACGAGGACAAACGTGCGAAGCGGAGAGCCGACCTTCGACGGGCGGGAGGGCGGGCGGTTGGCGCCAAGCGGACGACCGATGGGAGGAGCGGCGTACGCATGCGCACGGTGGCAGGGTTGCCTAGTTACGGAGGCGGAGGCGGGGGGGGGTGGCGCGTGCCCGACCGTGCGCATGCGCGCGGTGGCAGTTCGGCTCTGCCGTCACGGCGCAGAGGCCGGGCGAGCTCGGGGCGCCTGCGCAGAGCCGTCAGGCTGGCTGGCTGTACTGGTGGGCGACCGTTAAACCGCCGCGGCTCGCGCTGACCGCCCCCCCCACCCCCCCCCCCCACCAGGCCGCGCGAGCGAACCTGCGAGCTGCGCACGCGCGGCGGGGCGTTGCCACGGGTTACGCGGGGGGGGGGGAGGAGGCGCGCGGAGCGGCGCCGAGCGGCGCCGAGGGGCTGGCGCGCCTGCGCAGAGGAGAGCGGAGCGGAGCGAGCGAGCGAGAGGAGAAAGGGAGAAGAAGGTTCGTTCCATGTCGGCTCGAGCCGGCGATGGAGGCGGAGGAGAAGAGCTCGGCGCTCTCCCCTGAGCCTTGAGGGAGGCCCGAAGGTGGTGGAGGAGACGGAGAAGACTCCTGCCTACCTACCTGCCTGCGCTGCCTCGCCTCGCCCTCACCTCGCCTCACCTCAGCGAACCTCCTCAAGTTGGGGGTGGGTGGGAGGGGAAGAGAGAAAGGGGTTAATTTTCCGTGAGGGAGAGCGAGAGAGAGAGAGAGAGACAAAAAAAAACTTTCTGACGGGTAGAAAAAAAAAGGGGGGGGGATTTTTTTTTAAAAAAGAAATCTCTAAATTAAAGTGTTGTTGCCCCCTCAACCCACCCCCCCCCCCCCCACCACTCTTCCTCTCTCTTTCTCTCTCACTCTTTCTCACTCACTCACTCACCTTGGCTCTCCTCCTCCTCCCTTCCCTCCTTCCTTCCCTCCCTCCCTGTGTGTGTGTGTGTGTGTGAGGGGGCGCGGTTGGGTGTTTTAGCTGAGATTTTTTTTTTATCCGCCTTCATTCCCTCTCTCACCTACATACGCTCCTGAGAGAGAGAGAGAGAGAGAGAAGGAAGAAAGAAAGAGAGAGACAGTGAGTGAGTGAGACAGAGAGAGAAAGAGAGAGAGAGAGAGAGAAAGAAAGAAAGAGCAAGAAGATGGCGAGTGAGCCTCCGGCCCGCAGCCTGGATGACATCGACCTCTCGGCTTTACGGGTCAGTTAACCGTTGTCTTCGTTCGTACCCGTCTTGCCGTTGACACGAATAATAACGACGGCGATGGCGCTTGGGTCGGACGGCGGCGGCGCCTCGCCCGCGTGGTGGAGCCGCCTCGAAGCGCCCGACGAGGGACGCCGCGCCGCGAACGACCACCGCTTGAAGCCGTGCCTCCGACGCCGGCGCCTTGCCGGGGGGTCGTGGCGACGCCGGCTCGCAGGGCCTCGCGGGGAGGCGCGGCAAGTCGTAACGCCGAGAGCGGCGCCTCACCCTGCCCTTGAGGCGTCTCAAAGCGCCTCGCGCCGGAAAGCGGATCGGCCGTGTGTGGATGTTAAGTGGGCGGAACGCAGCAGCCAATTGCATCCAGCAGCGTCCCCACGCAAACCGGCGTGGATTGAGCGACCAAAATTATCGTTCGCAGGGACGATTACCCCCCCCCCAAAAAAAGCGATCTGCCGAATGACTAGCGCCCCTTTATTCCCCCTCTTTCACCCCCACCACCTGTAATCTAAAAAGATATAAACCCCAATTTCTCTTTTAAATGTCTCGCCCTTTTTGGTTTTCGCTAAACGTAAAAAAAAACCTAACAGTATTTTGCCGACAAAATAGTCAATTAACTTTACAGTATATTCTGTGAAGCGCTTTGAGGTGTCTCAACGACGTGATAAGGCGCTACATCAAATGCAAGGGTTATTATTAAGTAGGAATCCAGTCGCTTTCTGGGGGTAATAATCAGCTTAAAAAAAAATGTGTATATATTTATTTTGGTCAATCAAACCACAACTGCTTTGGGGAGACTGCTGTGCTTAAATGGCTGCTATGTTTCACCCACAAAATATCCAGCGTGAAGGGCTTTGAAACGTCTCACCAATGTGGTAAGATTTTGTATCAAATGTAAGGATTATTATCATTATTAATATTAATACACCACTGTGAACTGAGGGTACACCATTGCCTTTTGCATGGTTTGTTTTTGGGAAGGAGGGGTGTGGGAAGACGAGGACTGTGGCCTTACAGGTTGTTGAGCACTTTGAAAAAAAACCTTTTAAAGTCTGGTCAAATCTTTCACTGCTCTGCTCGCTCATTTTTGTTTGGCTGTGTGTTTTGGATCGAATTTGGGGGGAAAAATGGGTCGAGCTGGCATTAGCGACACGTTGTTTTGTACTTTATACAGTAGTATGTAGAAGCGTATAGATGCGGCATGGATACAGGCCATTCGGCCCAACAATTCAGTGCCTTTCATATTGGGAGGCTGTCTGGAAGCAATTCATGGGAATTACTGTAAAGGGTAATGACTGTATTTTGTAGGTGCCTGTAAAGCAGCTTTAAGAAGCTTCAAGGTATGTAAAAGATAATGGAAGGGATTGACGTGCTGCTGTATGAGTTTACCAAAATAAGAATGCTGGCATTGGATATCGTCCCATATCATATCGTTGAAACGCCTCAGAGCGCTTTGCTGGACTTACCATGAAGTGGATTTACCGTGAAGTGTATTAATTGTATTTGTAGGTGAAAGTGGAAGTGAGGACTTGATCTTAATATTAGAGAGTGGATGATTGGATGTGAGTCAGAGAACATTTCTTCATGCAGAGAGGGGGTGGTGAGAGTGTGGAACGCACTTATGCCCCAAAGGCCTTACAGACACAATCGATTGGGTTGTTTAAACAGGAGTTGAGGCTGATAGACACTTGGGAAATGAAGGGTATGGAGAAAAGAGGCGTGCGTTTATAAGATCTTCCATGACCCATTAATCTGTCAGCAGGCTTGATGGACGTCTTGTGTTACTGTGTTTTACCTGAAACATATTTATTTTGATTCACACCTAATCTTAAGCAGGATATTGACACCTCTCTCTTTTGTTACCCCCCCACCCCCACCTTTCAAATTATGATCGGATGTAAATATATTGTTGTTATTATCATATACACTGTTTGTGCAAAACCAGTGTTTAGATTTTGGCTCCATTTAACACAAAGATTTACTGCAATAGTGTTTACAGAGTAACTTCGCAGGGCTCTGTGGTGAATTGAAGCAACTGCAAAGACTAGTTAGTCAGTGCTTTTCCTCGTCGGGCATGTTGCAGGACAAGTTTGGCTTTACATTGTTGAAGCTCCCTTTCCAATAAGGTGCACAGAATGTGCACTTGCATTTACTGAATGAAAATTCCGCAGTCAGGCACGGTATGCTAGAGGGACGACGATAAATTTTGGTTTGGTTAATATATAATGTAGCTTTTGTAAGCTTTTTGTCCAGATCCTGGATTAATGGCTGCATGTTCATGTGAATTTAATTTGTGCTGCATTTTTTTAAAAATGAGCTTCTCCTCTTCCACCCCCCCCCCACCCACCACCCCCCAATCCTCCAAATTATCACGATTTAATGCATATAAATAAATTGCCTTTCCACATGTCATCAAAGCTGTGGCGTGTTTGAGTACAGCAACAGGAAACCAATGATGATATGGACATGTATGGTCATTATATCCGATGTTCTTGGGAACAAAATGATTAGGTTTGTTGCAGGAATAGTGTTGAGCAGAAAGCATTGAAGTGCTGCTGTTACTGCTCTTCTATCTCTTGTTCACATATCTTTTTTTGGTATTAGGCTCTAACCTCAACCTCTGGAACTCCAGCCCACAGTCCCTCCGGCTCGCCCCCTCCTTGCCTCCTTCAAGACCCGTCTCAAGACCCTCTTCAACCGTGCCTTTGATCACCCTCCTACCCCTATCCTCGCCACCCTCACCCCTCCTGATTCCCAACCCCCGGCTCAGGTGCAGATCCCTGACTGTCCGGCGCTTTGAGACATCCTCCTGATGTTAAAGGCGTTGTGTAAATATACTTTGTTGTTATGAGTATGCAACGTGTGTATGATCTTTGCAATAGAGGAAATGCGTCTGATTCTGTCTGAAGGAATAATGATTGTCCGATGTTGTATTGCAGTCTGTAATCATCTCCTGATGGTTTATTTATTATGTTACACATTTCGCCCACAAAATATAGCCAGTTGACTTTAGTGTATCTTCTGTGAAGCGCTTTGGGACGTCTCGAAGACGTGATAAGGCGCTGAATCAAATGCAAGGATTATTATTAGTATTATGTAAGCGGGCTGCTTAGACTGGATGTGAAGTCTTTCTTTTTTTTTTGCAAGTGGCCAGGTTCATATCTGCATTGCTTTTTAGCCCACAGATTTGTTTTTGCTGCTAGTCGAAATGCTTTTTTCCGTTCTGTTGAATGATTAGACAAAAAAAATCATCCTTCGGCTCAATTGTTGCCCTTCTGGATTTCGAAGTGATGTACTGTATGGAATTTAGCGCCGGGACAGGGTGATACACACAGAATATTACACGTTTCAAATTAGTGCTACTTTCTTAGGGAGACTGTTTTATAAAATGTAAAGTCTCATGGCGAAGTTGGTCTCTGAAGTTTATGTTGTACCTTTTTAGGGCGGGGGGGGATTCAGTCAGATGTCCTGACGCCTGCAAAAATTCATCACCATGCTTAATAATATCCAAATTGAGAGTTCGCACCTAGGCTTTGAGCCACTGATATACGTGGGCAGTAATTTATCCCCTTACCATCTGCTATTGTGGTGTGTGTGTGTGTGCGTGAGGGAGAGAGAAAAAAAAATGTCTGGGGTCTATGCAAGAAATAATTTCCTTTGAATTAAAACATCCATCTTGTATTGCTCAGGGTCACCTGATTCCACATGTAATAAGCCAGTTGGTGGCCACACATTTGATCACCGGAGTGCGAAGTTCTGGCAAAAGCTCCAGTTTCTTGCCGGGATAAAGATATTTTGTGAATAACAACAGCAACTTGGACTTATATAGCGCCCTCCACGCCGGACGGCCGCTCAGCGGGCTTCACGGTAACGGATCCCGGGACCGAGCCAGGGGGAGGGGGAAGAAGGTGACCAAAGGCGCGGTCGAAAAGAAAGGTCTTCGGCAGAGACCTGAAAATGGGAAAGGAGGGAGCGAGACGAAGGGAGTGAGGAAGGCAGTTCCAGAGCCTCGGGGCGCAGTGGCTGAAGGCACGGCCGCCGAGGGTGGAGCGGAGGACTCGGGGGACGAAGAGGAGGCCAGACCCGGACTAACGAATATATGTAGAGCCTAATGGTGTTAAAATTGAGCAGTGATTCTAGTGATTGAAAAGCCACAAAGATACCCTGATGGACCTTATTACTGGCACTGCCGATCGCAGACCAGCTGGCCTGTTGGTAGGACTTGGAGGGGCAGTAATTGCTGAGGGCATTTGGCTCCTTATAACCCTGTCACCTAAAGCCAGAATGGGAAGAATGTATCCCAAAGTTGGATAAGCAGTGTTCACAATGGCGACCTATGTGGTTTAGCTGGTTAGACTCCAGTAGTTGCTGCATTAAACACCCCGGTGGACCCCAAGCATTGGCTCTTGCCAACTTGCACCTAATAATCTGTTGGGTTCGTTCAGGGAGTAAGTGGACATTCCATTCCAGATGCAGGAAAATCTGCGAAGTAGGTTGAATATATACGTAGGGCACGAGCTGGTTTAGATAATACTCCTTGCATTCGTGGAATCCCGTACCTTACAACAACAACAAAATTGCATTTATATAGCGCCTTTCACGTTGGGAGGACATCCCAAAGCGCTGGAGAATCAGGGTTTAGGACCCGAGCTGAGGGTCGGGATCGGGGAGGGTGGATGGCAGGGGAAGTATGAAGGGTGACAAAGGGCACGGTCGAAGAGGAGGGTCTTGAGACGGGGCTTGACCGAGGCAAGGGAGGGGCCAAGGCGGAGGGACTGCAGAATGGACTTCCAGATGGTGGGGGCAGACTGGCTGAAGGCCCACCTGCCAATGGTGGGGCGGGCGAGACGGGACACGTTAATCTGTATGCTGGTACAACAGCACCAATTCTTAAACTAGTACTGTAATAGTAATTTGCAGTGAAGAATCACATAGCGATGACCCATCTGCTCCCTCTGCTCAGCGGGCTTTGTGTCCCACACCCTGCCAACCCCACCATCAGCTGCCAGACCTTCAGCCTATGTTTCTAATCCACCCTTTGGAAGTCTATCCCACAGTCCATTTGCCTCGCTCCCTCCCTTGACTCCTTCAAGGCACGTCTCCAGACTCTCCTCTTCGCCCGCGCCTTCAATCCTCTTCCTCTCCCTGGCCTCCACCCCTCTTGATTCCAACCCCCAGCTCGGGTCCAGATCCTTGACTGTTCAACACTGTGGGACGTCCTCCTGACGTGAAAGGGGCTGTGTAAATGTAATTGGTTGTTGTTCGTTGGCACCACTACCCCAAATAGTGTATGATCAAAACTTGAGCTTGTAGTCTAGGTTATAATAATAATAGTAATAATCTTGCATTTGATATAACGCTTTTCACGTCTTCTAGACGTCTCAAAGGACTTCATAGAATATACTGTAAAGTGAATTAACTAAACTTGTGGGCCAAACAAGGCAGCGAATTGCGCACAGCAGTGTCCCACAAACAGTCGTGGATTGAAATGACCAATTTATTATTTTTTTTTCTTCTTGAGGGATTATTGTCAGGCGTGTGGAGTAAGGAAACTTGCCCAAGGTTTTGCCCTGCCGGGAATTGAACCCAGGTCTCTCACTTGCGAGTCGAGTGCTCTAACCACCGAACTACAGGACTCCATAGTCCTGAGGTTGACAGTCCAGGGCAATAATGGAGAGCGCCGCATGATCGGATGTGTCAATGAATAAAATTAAATCAACTTGCAAAGTTATTTCTAGCTGTCCTGTTTACACTGGACGTTTTAGCATACAGAACAATTATAACTTGTTATCTTCAGATTTTTGTACTTGCTCTGGTGACTGGTTAACTATACAATCCAAAATTGACAGCAGAAATATTGTACTGGATGTGAACTCGAGACGACGGTGTGGAAGGGACTTTTTTTTGGTCTTCGAAGCGACTGAATAATTGCAATTGCTAACATGGACCCTGTAATGAAGTCAGCCCTGCTGTTGAGCCTTTATCAGTTTGACTGTTCTGCGGTGCAGAGCCGGGCATGTTCTAACGTGATCTTTAGAAACCTGGAGAAGCAGTAGACAATTTACTTGACTTCCAACAATGAGGCATACAAAGGCTCGGGTTTGATTCAATCCACTTCCCACCCCCCCTCCCCTCAACAAAAAACAAAATGGGCCAAATGGCTTCCTGTTCCTACGTTTATGGGACGTTGCTGTGTGCATTGGCTGCCACTTTTCGCCCACAAAATATACAATCAATCCACTTAGTATATTCTGTGAAGAGATGTCCTCAAAGAACATAATAATGATCCTTGCGTTTGATATATACTTCTTGCATTGAGCCAGTGGAGATTGCCACAAGATCCAACAACCGATGAAGATTTTATCTTGTACGTAGCATTTCGCAGCGCGTTTACTGACTCAAAGTGTTGTATATCTCTGAAGTAAAGTCCCATTTCTTTTTGAAATCCCGTGCAATGCCTTGCCCACTCATTCCCCCTCTTTCAGGTTCCGCCTGAAGACTTTCCTGTTGGACCGTGCTTGCGGCCACCTCCCCACTCCCCCAGGCTCGGAATTGGCTCCGCGACTGTTAAGCTTTCTGAGATGCTGCCCTGCCTGGAAGGCACTATACAAGTGCAAATTGTTGTTGTAAGCAAAAATGTTGGTAATATTTTTAATGGAAAGATAATTATCACGTCGGGACGTCCTCCCGACGTGAAAGGCGCTCTATAAATGCAATCTTGTTGTTGTTAGCCAACTCTCTGATGGTTGTTTATTAGAGCCTTATTATTATGATATTAAAGCCTTTAGGCAGCAGGCGTAGTATGCGTTTCTGTGAAGGCAGTTCTGCCGTAATTTGTGGGTCCTACAAATGCAGTCATTGAATCGCCCACAAAATAAACAGTCAGTTCGCTTTACAGTATATTCTGTGAGGTGCAGTGAGACGTCTCGAAGACGTGACAAGGAGCTGAATCAATTGCAAGGATTATTCTTATATATTGCATTTTACAGAAAACTCTTGTGAGGTGCTATAAGATGTCTTGAGTGATAAGGTGTCATAGCAAATCAAAGTTTGGTTCTATTCCCATCTTTTCTCTTACTCTCTCCCCTCCTCCCCCCCCCCCCCCCCAAACAAGTGCATTTTCTCACTTGTTCAGTGACTGTTTCCGTCCATTCTCCTTTTTTCAATCTGGCAGTTTAGAAGCAAACTTAAAAGGCATCCTTCGAGAGATCAACACGGGAATCCTTCAAACCATTTATTTTGTCAAGACGAGCAATGTTGGCAGTGGGAATGGAACATTTCATTGCTTCCAATATTCTACGGCTGCATTAATCGTTCCTAGAGGGGTTGGGTGTGATGTGGGTTAAACAGCCCCCTCTAATCCAGCAGAGGAGATAGAGAGGTATGGCAGAGTGGATTAGAAACACTGGCACAGACTATTCAGGCCTAAAAAAAACCTGTTTCTTTGCTGTAACACTGTATGTAATTCTGTGCCTCACCAATTTTAAAAAAAAAATGTCCTGAATGAAATGAACGTTTCAAACAGGGTCACAGTGACGCAGCGATGCTGGAGATTTTTGAGCAATCAATTTCCTTTAGCCCTACCCCAGTGCAACATGATTCAGTGTTAGTGTTAGTGACTGACACTCTCTACCTGCTTGCACTGGTCTCGAAGATTAGGTATTGCTTTTTGGCGATGATGCATGTTTTATGACTCTGCCGACATGTGATGCAAATGGGTGACTAACTCGTGAATTCACTGGAACCGTGGCCGTGCAAATATTCTGTCAAATCTACATGTAAACTGTCTCCGAAGTAAATATGTAACCTCATTTTTTTTTCAAAAGGTTTTGTTCGATGTGTAAATGCTGCTTATCAAAGTACATGAACCTTTGGGGAACCAGTGAGTGGCTTTTCAAAGGCTCTACTCTCCTGAATACACAATGTTTGGGTTGAAATGAGTTGTTTGTCCTCCTTGTTTGTCCCTCGTCCAGTCCACTCCACCATCAGCTATTGTCTTTGAGACAATTCAAAGCACTTCACAGAATATACTGTAAAGTGAATTGACTGTATATTTTGTGGGCGAAGTGCGGCAGTCAATTGCGCACAGCGTTGTTCCACAAACAGTCGTGGATTGAGTGACCAAATTCTTTTTTGAAGGGATTATTAGCCCCGGAAAGCTTTCCGGCAATCGACTAACAATCGGGTTCCAACTTGCTGCTCGGTAAACAGAGAGATGTGGAGTAAGGAAATTTACCTAAAGTTTCACCCCACCCAGGGATCAAACCTAGGTCCTCTCACGTGCGAGGCGAGTGCCCTAGCCATTATGCTACAGGGCTCCACAAATTCTGTGAAGCACTTTGAGACGTCTCAGTGACATGATAAGGCGCTACATCAAATGCAAGGATCATTATAAGATGCTCAGCAAAGCTTTGTGCTAAATCGCTTATTAAATCTCACACTCGCCCTCAACACTTTAATATGTGGCTAAATTAAACACAGAGGAATGTCAAAAGCTAAAAACAAAGATTATCACAGAAGTAGCATCCTCGGGGAGTTTAAGTACGGAAAAGAACTGAAGTCAGCAAATTAATAATGCTTGCACTTGATATAGCACCTTATCACATCTTTGATATGTCTCAGCTCTTCACAGGATATACTGTAAAGTGAATTGACTGTATATTTTGTGGTCAGTTGCACATATCAGTGTCCCACACACAGTCGGATTGAGTGACTAAATTATTATCCCCAGAAAACAATCTACCAATTGACTAACGGGTTCTTACATACTGCTGGGGAAGCAGAGACATGTGGCGTTAGGAAACTTGCCTGAGGTTTCCTCCTGCCCAGGAATTGAATCCAGGACCTCTTGCTTGCGAGGCGAGTGCTCCAACCACTGAGCTACATAACTCAAATTCTAATCAAGAGTAAATGAAACTTATTTTCTACCTGCAATATTTTCACTGAATTAACTCATCAAACTTAGTTCTAGATTTGGTTAAGAAAGAATTTAGTAGTAATGGACGGTAATTTTGCGTTAATACTATGGACGCTCTTTGGTTTAGGCTGTGAACACACAATAAGTTAAAAATAATCTTTAAAGCACACTGGGTTACGCTTTTTTATCTGATTACTATTTAAAGATAAATTATTTTACCATGTGGTCTGCATTTTAAGTGGAATTTCTTTGAAGTGGATACTCTCCAAACTAATCCAGTGGATAAGGTAATCTTCATTCACTCTTTCATAAAATACAAAGCTGACAGCTTTACGAATACTGACGCGGGAAATTTAAAAATGCATCTTAACAGGCCACAGACGGTTTAACGTCTCACCTGAAGAACAGCATCTGATCTGCAGAACCCGTATAATCGCCTAAGTTGTACATCTGTCCAAAAGTTTGCATTCTATGCAAGATTGACGTAACTCATACTTTATATGATTTTAGCTGGTTAGACTCCAGCAGTGCCCCGACGTGCACTCTGGGCTCCCCAAGCATTGAAAAAAAATGTGGGCATTCAATCCACAATTATTTGTGGGACGCTACTGTGAGTAATCGGCTGCCGCATATCGCCTCCAAATTACACAGTCAATCCACGTGACAGTATATCCTGTGAAGCGCTTTGGGACGCCTTGATTTGATCAGGCACTATAGGAAATGCAAGGATTGTCAGTAAGTATTTACTGCTAGGTAAACCGAGGCGCGTGTGCGTGTAGTAAGGAAACTTGCCTAAGTTTTTTGCATCGCCCGGGAATTGAACCTAAATCTTCTCGCTTGCGAGGCAAGCGCGCTAACCACTTCGCTACAGGACTCCACATAAAGTGTTTGAGGTGGAATAGAGTGGGACTAAACCGAGAGCTCTTGCAGACTGCTAGCACAGACGCGATGGGCCGAATGGTCTTCTCCGTGGCTGCGCAATTGCAGCGCTGTGAATTTAGCTGAAAAGTAAGGAGCGTCAGGAAGCAGGCCACAAAACACTCAGTACCGTGCTGCCATTTTGAAAGTTCTCTGCCTATTACCTAGGCTCAAGCAAATGGGTACTCCAGTCTTGTAGTGGTTTGCTTTGTCACGTGAGTAAAAGCTTGCTGGAGCATTCAATCCATGTCCTCCTGTGATGCATCCACCTACCAGCTCCTCAATGCCAGCTTCCGAGCTGGCATTCAGTTGGCTGCTTCCTCCTTTAACCAAGGCACTGACAACTGACAGCTCTTTTTAAGAAATATATATATATATACATATATCTCTTTGGAGTCTTGTAGCTCAGTGATTAAAGCCCTTGTCTCGCAAGCAAGAAGACCTGGGTTCGATTCCCGGCAGGGCAAAGTGTTGGGCAAGTTTCCCTACTCCAAACGCCTCTGTTTACCTAGCAGTAAGTGGGGAACCCATTTGTTAGTCGATTGGCGGATCGCTTTTCGGGGCATAATAATTCCTCCGGAAAAAAGCTGTGCGTAATTGACTGCTGCGTCTCACCCACAAAATGTACAGCCAATCAACTTTACAGGACATTCTGTGAAGCGCTTTGAGACATCTCAACGCAGTGATAAGGCGCTATATCAAATGCAAGGATTATTATACAATATTTTATTTAGTGTTTGACTCGAATGCAACTTGTTGCAGGAGTTGCATTGCACTATGCCAACAATGTAGCTGACAAATCGGTTATGCGTTGGTTGAGGTCGCTGGACTCTGTCCCCCATCCTTTGGAACTCCATCCCACAGTTCCTTAGCCTTGCTCGCTCCCTTGCCTTCTTTGAGGCCCGTCTCAAGACCCTCCTCTTCGACCGAGCCTTCGGTCACCTTCCTACCCCCACCCTCCCTGCCCTCCACTCCACCTGATCCCAAACCCCAGCTCGGGTCCAAATCCCTGACCGTCCAGTGCTTTGGGGTGTGAAAGGTGCTACGTAAATGTAATTTGTTGTTAAACCGTCCTCGCTAAATTTACGACACAAATTCCATCACATCCCCCACTCGTCTATATCATTTGGTGCCTCCATCCGCCGTGACCTGACTAACACTGCAATCTGTAGTTAGACAACCTTGTAATGGGCTTTTGTGAATCATGTGCTCAGCTAATCTTTGGTAATTTGACAAAGAGTTGTACTAACCTTTGCTCGATCATGTAATCCCACCACTTGCACGAGGGTTGTGGTTTGCAGACCATTGTTGACATGTAAGCTGACAGTGCGTATAGAAATAAAAGCAATCTAGCCATCTAGAATCTCGATTCCTTTTATTTTTTTCTATCTGCAGCTGGCTCCCCCACACCTTGTAATGTGCCTACTCCTCAATAACTATCTCCGTTCTGAAACTCTCTCTCCCCCCCTCAATCCCTCCGCCTTGCCCCCTCCCTCACCCCTTTCAAATCCCACCTAAAGACCTTCCTTTTTGGTAGTGCTTACGGTCCCCTCCCCGCTCCCTCTCCCCCTGGTTCGGGTTCAAGCGCTCCAAGACGGTAACCCGTGCGAAGGGCGTTATATAAACACACGTTGTTGTATTTTTAATCTTTTTTTTTCCTATCAGAGAAGCTGTTACTTGGAATCAATTTTTTTTTTTAACGTGTGCGTGTGAATCTTTTTGTCTGCTCTGGAAATGCCTCAATTTGATTGTGCGTGTTGTGTGTGTGCAGGGGAGGGGGCTGCAGGCAGTGTGTGTATTGGGGGGGCTGCGGATAGGTGTGCGTTTGTGAGGCTGAGTTGTGCGTGGGTGAGGGTGGGCAGTGGGTAGGGTATGTGTTCGGGGGTAGGGTGTTGTCCTGAACAATTTTGTTCGTTCTCGGCTCGGTCACAGGGTGAGGGTCAGTGGCTGAAATTGCAGCCATGTTATCAGTTGCGAGATTTGACTGTGACACCACTTAAAATAACTGAGTCCAAATGTTATCCAAATCCTGTACTTTTATAAAATTGTGTGTTTGCAGCCTTGCTTGCCTTATTCGGAAAGAGTATCAGGTTCAGGTTGGCAAAAGCTAAGGCTTGGGTGCGCACCAAAGTGTGCGTTGGGAACTGATAATAATAATTCTTGCGTTTAATATAAAGCCTTCGACTGTCAAGTGAATTGACTGTATATTGTGTGGGCGAAACGCAACAGCCAATTGCGCACAGCAGCGTCCCACAAACAATCGTGGATCGAATGACCAAATTATTATTTTTTAAAAAATTATATTATCCCTCCCCACCACTCCCGGAAAAGCGATCCGCCAATCGACTAACAACCGGCTTCCTACTCATTGCTAGGTAAACAGAGGCATGTGTGTGGAGTAAGGAAACTTGCCTAATGTTTCACCCCAACCTGGCCCACCCGTGAATCAAACCCGGGTCCTCTTGCTTGCGAGGGAATGCTCTAACCAGTACGCTACAGGACTCTTAAGAGTAAGTGCCCCTCATAGTGCGCAGCAGTGGTATGACTTAAAACTTAGCTGAATGAAATGTGTCTTAAGTGCACAGATATACTCTCGCAGACCACAATAGAATTGTGCGACAGTCAACAAGCATGACGGACAGGGTATACTTCCTCTTTAAGTCCAAGCCCGTCAGGTTTGTTGTGGAGGATGTCTGAGTCAAATGTATAGCGGGCTGGTTTCTCTCAGGAAATGCACAGATATTCTCATCTGAATTTCCTAAAACCCAAAATATCATGACAAACCTAATTGTTGTCTGCCTCGTTTTTTTCCACTGGCTGTTTTGAAGGTTGCCCGGTCTCATTGAGTCCCAGAGTGTTACGGCACTGAACCGGGCCTATCAAAGTCTGGTCTGGAGATTTTTTTAATCGTCCTGGCATTTCATAGCGCCTTATCACGTTTTCGAGACATCTCAAAGCACTTCACAGGGCGTACTATTAAGTGGATTGACCGTATTTTGTCCCACGAAACGCTGCAGCCAATTGCGCAGAGCATTGTCCATAAACAGTTGTGGATTGAGTGACAAAATTATTATTTTTTTGAATGAATTATTACCCCCGGAAAGACGATCTGCCAATTGACTAACAATCAGGTTCTATGTGTGCCTCGCAAGAGACCTGGGTTCAATTTACAATTTACAATCTAGGTAAACAGGTGTGTGGAGTAAGGAAACTTGCCCAGCGTTTCGCCTACCGGGAATCGAACCCAGGTCTCTTGCGAGGCGAGTGCTCTAACCAGTGAGCTACAGGAAAGGTTTCCTCCGCAGTAGCCTATCTAATCGTTGTTGGCTCCCTCACACCCTTCAATATTCCTCCTCCTCAAGTATCTATCCAATTGCCTTTTCTTAAAAAAAAACACTGATGGATTTTGCTTCCAAGAACAGTTTCTGACAGTGAATTGCATGTTCCAGCTTCCCTCTGTGTGAAGGCATCTTTATTCGCCGCCTCAGTCCTGCACTCATTCCACACCAGTAGTTTTAAACTGTTAGGTTACGTGTTTTGTTTCGTTTTATTCGACCTTAGGCAAGTTTCCTTACTCCACACGCCTCTGTTTCCAGAGCAGTAAGTTGGAACCCAGTTGTTAGTTGATTGGCGGATCACTTTCCGGGGGTAATAGTCTCTCCAGTTTTTTTTAAAAAAAAATAATTTGGTCAATCCACTTTATAGTATATCCTGTGAAGCGCTTTGAGACATCTCAATGACGCGATGAGGTGCTCTTATCAAATGCAAGGATTATTATCGAAACGGCATAAAAGATTGTCATTTTCTCGGGCAACTGGAATCTGCCGAACGTTCCGCGATTGGCGGAAACGTTGGCGGGTTTCCAACCCGTCCCTTTAAAAGGCAGCAATTTGCCGCTGAATTGCGTGCCCCCTGTTTATAAACCTACTAATCGGGCAAAATATTCCAGGGGTGGTAAATACCAGGAATGAAAGCCGTCTTTGTTTTGAAGAGTTTTATGTCGATTTCACAAAACCCTCTCAAATCCTGCCTTTCTCAGGCAAGCAATTTTGCAGCTTCTGAAATGATTTCCAAATTGCCAATACAGTAGTCGTGTTGTGTTGTGTGTCTACGCGGACGGCCTCTCCGACAATGGGGCCAAGGAACCGAGAAAGCACAGTCATTTATGGTTTGCCTCAGTCGTGGATAATTGAGGCCTGTTTTGTCATTTTCGGAGCAATTTCCAGCCTAAGAGGTCATTCAGCCCATCTGCTCCATTGAAGGGAAAGTCCGTAAACTCAATGAGTTCTTGTTGACACACAAAACAGCTGAGTTGAGGACATGTTCCAGTCTTTTTACAGTTGAAAAAATTCCGTGTCGTGCTTATTTTCTCCTGGGGGAGGGGGAAGAGGAGGATAAAGGAGTTTCTTTTATGGCTGTCTTGCAGTGTTATTTTTTTTAGGCTGTGTGGGTGTTTTCCATCCCTCGAGACTGAATATAACCCCAAAACGGTTAGAAAATGGTCCCATACATTTCTTTGTGAGGAGAATGAGCCCTGAATTTTAACGGGGACCGTTATGGATTGAACTCTGCCCGCGCGCGCGCGCGCGCGTGTGTGTGAGAGAGAGAGAGAGAGTGAGGTTGGGTGGTTCAACTTGTGGCCTGTGGATCAATTTAATTGCCCCCCACCCCCATTTCATCTGTCCCATCCGCTCCCTCCTTAACCCCTGTGTTACGTTTCTGAAAGGGAAACGCAAAAATATTGCTTATGGGGCCCGCAGATGTTTCGCAAATGGGGCATCTGGCTCTCGGCAGCCAAAAGGTTGGACCTCCCAATCCTGTTATAACCTACCCAGTAAACCCTTTCAGTAAACCCACAGTTCCCTCCGCCTCGCTCCTTCCCTCCTCCCTCCCTCCCTCGCCTCTTTCAAGGCCCGTCTCAAGACCTTCCTTGCTCAGGTTCGAAACACCGGTTGTCCAGCGCCTCGGATTGTCCTCCCGACGTGAATGGCGCTATGTAAATGGAATTTTGTTGTTGTTGTTCCTCTTCGACCGCACCTTTGGTCACCCTCCACCCTCCCCGACTCCAGCCCTCCTGATCCCCAACCCCCCCCCCCCCCCCAGCTCAGATCCACACCCCTGCCTGTCCAGCGCCTTGGGCCGTGCTCCCAACGCGAAAGGTGCTGTGTGAATGTAACTTGTTGTTGTTGTTGAAGTAGTTTGACCTGATCGGGTGTTACATCAAATCGAAGGAGTATCATCTACCATTCTGAGCGAGAGACCTTGACTTCCGCCATGCTCTTGTTATATACGTACGTAACTTTCCAACGTGCTGCTGTGGTCAGAGCTCAGCTCTGATGTTATCCTGGCGGTATTCACCTTCGGGTTCAGCTTGATTGCTTTGGTTGCTGTCTGTTCACTGGTGTGAGTGTGTGTGTGAGTGTGTGCGTGTGCGTGGCTTTGCACCTGTAATTCCCTCTGCAGACTGCAGTCATAAACCGCAAGCAGACTTTGCTGCTATGTGTGTTGTCTCGCCCACAGCCTCACCAGCTGCCGCTGTTTAGATTACGTTTTTTTTTTCTGGTGCTTCATCACTTTCCATCTGCTGAGCAAAATAGTGTGAATTTTTTATATCACAAGGGGGCTTCATTTAGCTCTTCATAATTAGCCATTGTGGTGTCCTGTAGCTCAGCGGTTACAACACTCGCTTCGCACTTGCCCATCCAACTTTATTGAGAATTTAGAGACACCGCGACGTGAAAGGCGTTGCCTAATCTAAATTGTGTCGTGCATTCTGACTGCTTTGCTCAAACCCGTTCATTTTGTTTTGCACAGGACCCCGCTGGTATCTTTGAGTTGGTGGAAGTTGTGGGAAATGGCACCTACGGACAAGTATACAAGGTAAAAAGAAAGTTTTCTCTGAACCTTTTATCACCCGGAACATATTTATTTATCCAATGAAATGTCAAGTCAACCGTTTTTGCAGTACTGGGTTCACCCGAAAGGCACTATGTCAAGCTCGACGATTATCAGGATTATTTGCCCCGATCATGTGGAACTCCCTGCCTCAATCGCTCTGCCTTGCCCTTCTCTTTGCCCGTCATCTCCCCTTTCTTCTGGATTTGTGTCAAATTAATATTGGTTAGTACGCTCGCCTCGCACGCGAGAGGACCTGGGTTCAATTCCCAGGCAGGGTGAAACATTAGGCAGGTTTTGTTACTCCCCACGCCTCTACTTACCCAGCAGTAAATAGCAACCCGTTGTTTGTTAATTGACAGGTCACGTTTCCGGGGGTAGTAATCCTTCTAAAAAATATATAATACTTTAGGCACTCAATCCACAACTGTGGGACACTGCAGTGTGCAATTGGCTGCTGTGTTTCGCCCCAAAAAAGTACAGTCAGTTCACTTTACAGTCGATTCTGTGAAGCGCTTTGATATGTTTCGAAGCCGTAATAAGGCTCTATATCAAAGGCAAGGATTGTTATTATTATAAATTCCACCATTGTTAAAGCGTTCCCACACTAACCCCGTGAAGGTCGCTGTATGTAAACTCAAGCAGTTGTATTCTTTTCCGAATACTCAAACGATCCATAAACTCTTTCGCTGCTGAAACCACTTACGCGTGGCAATAACCAGTTTTGTTTGAACCAGCTTTGAGGCAGAAATGTGGACATCAATGACGTGTGAAATTTGCATTTAAAAACATCAACTCTGCGCTGTTCGACACAGTTGCGTAACTCTTAAAGCCGGTATAGGGTTTGCACAAGCAAGTGGCAAGCTGTCTAAACTTATGACTTGTTCCCAGAGGATACAGGAAATGGGATGATGATTGTGCTGCTGCAACAGGGCGCGAGTCCCATGTGCTTGCCTTGTTTTTTTTAAAAAAAATATATTTTGGTCACTCAATCCACGACTGTTTATGGGGCACTGCAGTGCGCAATTGCCTGCTGCGTTTTCACCCCCAGAAATACACAGTCGATTCACTTTGCAGTATATTCTGTGAAGCGTCTTGAGACGTCTCGATGACGTGATAAGGCGCTATATCAAATGCAAGGATTATTATTATTATTGCCTCATAATCCCTCAAAATCGCTGTTCCTGGATTTCAAAGAATCTCTTGTTGGGAGACGAGGTGATTTCGGCCAGATGTTTACACCGAACCTTTGTGAGGTCCTGAGACCTGGCGTTTTGCGACAAAGGAGGAGGTAATTCGGCAACAACTTGGATTTACGCAAGCACTCTGAGACACTACCCTACGTGAGAGGCGCTATGACTATATAACTGCAAGCTGTTGTTGCCGTGTCAAATGCAAAGGTTATTATTTTATCACTATCACATGGGCTGCACATTTCACCCTGTGAGTTTCAGTTGTCTCAGGTTACGCAACGTGTTTTGCTAAGTGATTTTTGTTCTATTGTCTTCCTTCCTGGCTTTGTTGTTTGAACGCTAACCTTGCCAAAGGGGAAATGTCGGTTGCAGGCGGTATCTGGCAAACTGGCCCAATAATGGCTGATGTCGGACAAAAGCCACTTCAAGTGGTTGTAGACAAGCCCTTTAAACCCCCATCACTGGCTTCTCGATGGGTAATTTCTTGGTTATTATATAAATAACGGTGTAGTCTATAATTTGCCCTTACTGTTCAATAGCCCTTGGCTCTTGCCAACCTGCACTTAATGTTCTCCAGAGTCAGGTAAGCAGGGTGCATCCCTCCAGCGAGAGAGAATGCTCATTCAAAAAAAAATTATTAAAATAAAAAGCACATTCAAAAAATATATAATAATAATTTGGTCACTCGATCCATGACTGTTTGTGGGGCGCTGCTGTGTGTAATTGGCTGCCACGTTTCACCCACAAAATATATAATCAATTCACTTTGCAGTATATTCTGTCAATATTTTTTTGTGGGCGGAACACCGCAGCCAATCGCACACAGCGATGCCCCACAAACAGCCATGGATTGAGTGACCAAATTATTATTATTTCTTTTTTGAAGGAATTATTACCCCCGGTTAAGTGATCAGCCAATTGACTAACAATCCGGCTCTACTTACTGCTAGGTAAACAGAGGAGGGTGTGCGTGGAGCAAGAAACCTGTCAGGCTTCGCGCTGACCTGACCCACCTGGGAATCGAAACTGGGTCCTCTCGCTTGCGAGGCGAGTGCGCTGATCAATATGCTGCAGGACTCCACACCTACAGGACTAGTTTCTTTGCAAAGTGCTTTTTATTTTGGTGCAGTGATGCTATACGTCCCCAAAGGGTTAAGGCTAGCCGAGGAAAATAAAAAAAAACACTGCGTCCCTGAACTGCACTGCAGTATTTTTAGAAGCAACTGCGAAATGGAGTTTCTTTTTTAAAAAAGGACAGCATTGCTGCACGAATTGCTTGCAGAAAATACTTCCTTTCAAAGGAGAATTTATATAATGTAGTTACTTCTGAAATGAGACCACAGAGGCTTTAATAATAATAATAATCCCGGTATTCGATATAGCACCTTATCACGTCTCAAGCACTTCACAGAATATACTGTAAAGTGTAGGGACTGTGCATTTTGTGGGCGAAACGCGGCAGCCAATTGCGCACAGCAGTCACAAACAGTCGTGGATTGAATGACCAAATTATTATACTTTTTTTTGAGGGATTATTACCCCCAGAAAGCAATCCGCCAATCGACCAACAACCGGGTTCCTGCGTGTAAGGAAACTAGCCTAGCATTTCGCCCTGCCTGGGAATCGAACCCGGGTCCTCTCGCTTGCAAGGCAAGTGCTCTAACCACTAAGCTACAGGACTCCACAAGTAAAGATCTGTTCAAGCGCGATTTCCCCACCAAAACCACTTTTGCTGTAAGATGGGCCTGAAACGCGGCATGCCATTCTGATCACTGGTCTGCCTTGAGACGTTCTTTCATGTGAAAGGCATTCTGCAAATGCAAGTCGTTGCTCGGATATCAATGTCCGTTGATAGCTGCCGTGATTCCTTCCTTCCTCTTTAGGGAATCCTCCGACTCACCTCCTGTTAACCCTGCAAGCCAAAGCCTTAACGGGTAGGGTGGTCCTAGCTGGACAAGGCTCAGTTGGTGGCACACTCACCTCTGAGTCAGAAGGTTGTGGGTTGAAGCCACACGACAGGACTTGGAACTCACTTAGTCTAGTCTGAAGCTCCAATGCAGTGTTTAAGTGCCGACCTTCAGGCGAGACATTAAACCTCTGTCCCACCTCTGTCCAGGTAGACGTCAAACATTTCCCGCGGCACTCTTCGAAGGGAGTGTCTCTCTCCCAGTTACCTGGCCAACAGTCCCCCAAATAAAAATTGTTTGTTTGTTTCATTGCTGTGTGCAATTGGGGCTTTTGCATTTAGCACAAATACAGTCACTACATTTTATAGTATATCCTGCGAATGGCTTTTGAGACGTCTCGACGGCATGAGAAGGTGCTTTATCAAGTGCAAAGATTATTATTTATTGAGTCCAGGTTAATTAATAATCATAATAATAATTGTTATTATTACTGCGTTTGATGGAGCGCCTTATCACGTCTGTAAAGTGAATTGCCTATTTTGTGGGCGAAATGCGGCAGCCAATTGCGTGCGTGTGTGTATAAGGTTTCTCCCCGACTTGACCTTCCCAGGAATCGATCCGTTTCGATCAAATAGTCGGCGGGTTTCAAATGAACCCCGGATAATCTTGCTACGAAATCTCTGCGCTCTATTCATCGAGGCCTCTTGAGATTTTGTAAGCACCGTATCCCTCTCCGAACTCTTACTCGCTTTCAGTCTTTCCCTGTGTTAATAATCCTTGCGTGTGATAGAGAAGTTTATGTCGAAACGTCTTGGAGGGGGTTTCAGAGATTTCTGTGAAGTGCAGCGATTGTTTGTAGGTGAATGTATTCCACTTGATCCGTGTCAAAAGTAATTCCCGTGTGGGGCAACGGAGCCCTGGCAGCTGAATCCAGTCGGTTCTCTTTAAAGTCTTGCTGTCTGCAGTTTAGTCGAGTTGACTTACGCTGAAATCATTTTACATGGCGGAGCATAGAGGGCGATCGCTAATGAGTCCCACTCTCTTCACACACAGTATTCCCTGGTGAATCTCCTTTCGGCTTCAACCCGCCTCGCTCTTCCTCACAGACTCTCTGCTCCTTTCGCTGTGGTTTTGCTCAACTAACATGTGGTTCCTGTGGTGCTAAAGCAGGAAGTTGTATCCCCCACCTTCAGATTTGTTTGACTCTGTGCTGCCGCTTTTAGTATTTATTAATAATAATCCTAATCATAATAATAATCCTATCATTTGATATCGCGCCCGATCTCGTCTTTGAGACGTCTCAAAGCGCATCATCGGATATACTGCAAAGTGGAGTGACTGTGGATCTTGTGGGGCAAATGCGGCAGCCAATTGTGCGCAGCAGTGACCCATAAACAGTCATGGATTGAGTGACCAAATGATCATTTTTTTTGAAGGGATTAATACCTGCGAAAAAGCGATCCACCAATCAACTGACAATCAGGATCCTATTTACTGCCAGGTAAACAGCAGTAAATAGTGTGTGTGGAGTAAGGAAGGTTGCCTAACATTTCGCCCTTCCTGGGAATCGAACCCAGGTCCTCTCGCTTGCGAGGCGAGTGCTCTTAACCGCTTCGCTGCAGGACTCCACACTAACTAAAGCTTCCATCAACCAAAGTGGAGCTACGCAAACTTGCTTTCAGGGCAAGCTTAAAGACCAGAGAACATGTTGGTGACATCCAACCTTACTGGTTCTATGTGCCTCGCACCTGCATTAGTTAAGCAAGCTGCGGAGAATTTCCCCTGGTATTGAAAGTGCTACAGAATTGCTGCCTTGACAGTGTTTTGAGGTTTGTTTTATTTGGCAAATTTCCACTCATGCCTGGAACCAGCATTGTTCTGCCCAGTTGACGCTCAGGAAGAGCGATTTTAATGTAATCGCTTCTGCAACCCGGCGATGGGTGACCTATTTTATTTCAAAGAGATATCACAGGCAGCCTGGCTCAGTCGCCGTGCGTATCACCTGGCTCAGTCCCCATGTGTCAGCCTCGTTCAGTCACCAGGAGTGGAGGGGATGAGGGACAAGCAGGAGGCCGGAGCCAACCGAGCGTCGCCAGCGGGTAGTGGAGTGGGGGCTAAGCAGGTCGGAGAGGTAGGGAGGTGCCAGGGCGTGAAGGGATTTGAAGACGAGCGAGAGGAGCTTGAAATCAAAGGGAGTTTCCCTCTCCGAATGTCCAGGCCATCAACCCTGGAATGTGCTCTAATCTCACTGTGAGTCATGGCAGGAGCCAATCTGATCTGAAGTGATTATTCTCTGACTCTGTAGTTTCGCAGAGTACAGTGGGATCAAAGGTAAAGAAATCATCTGTCGTGGAGTCAAAGATCAGTGAGGAGGCAGAGCCTTAAAAAAAAATGCACCTAGTGAGTGATTCAGTGGGTTTGCAACACTACATGGCGTCCTGTAGCTCAGCGGTTAGCTCGCGAGCCGAGAGGGCCCAGGTTCGATTCCCGGGCGGGTCAGTTCGTGGGCGAAACCTTACACAAGTTTCCTTACTCCACGGTCTACCTCGCAGGAAGAAGGAACCCCATTGTTGGTCGATTGGGGGGAATCGCTTTCCGGGGTTAATATTCCCTCCAAAGAAGATAATTTGGTCACTCGATCCACGGGGTTCGTGGGACGTTGCCGTGTGCAGTTGGCTGCTGCGTTTCGCCCACAAAATATATACGGTCAATTCACTTTACAGTGTATTCTGTAAAGCGCTTTGAGACGTCTCGAAGACGTGTTAAGGCGCTGTATTAAATTCAAGGATTGTTATATTACCGACGCACCAGACCAGACGATTGGGTGGTGATGATGGTGCTGCTGGTGTTTACTCTGGAAGTGACGTCAGTGGCACAACATGTGGAAGACAACAACTTGCATTTACACAGCGTCACCTCACGCAGGATAGCGCTTGACAAGTGGCGGAGCACGATGCCGAGCTGGGGGGGGGGGCAGAGGGAGGTGATGTAGGTCACCATCTGGCTTATAACGTGGTGCTAACACATGGACCCGGCTGACTCTGCCTTCAGCCTCTCTGCCCCCACCCTCCGTAGCATCATCCCACGGTCCCTTCGCCTCGCTCCCTCCCTCGCCTCCTTCAAGGCCCGTCTCAAGATGCTCTTCGGCCAACCGTGCCTTCGGTCACCCTCCTACCCCTACCCTCCCCGCCCACCCCGACCCCTCCTGATCCCAACCCCCAGTTCGGGTCCAAATCCCTGACTGTCCGGGGCCTTGGGACATCCTCCCGACGTGGATGTGTAAGTGTCGTTTGTTGTTGTTTGGCGTGTTATTTCCTCTTATGAGCAGTTTGTGCTTGTGATGGTTTCAGAGCGACTTACAATACAAAAGAATCAGATTCTGCACAATATGGCCTCTGTAAATGAACCAGCTGGGAATTATATAAGCATTGGGCTCTGCTTCACTTGCTTTTAGAGACGAGACACTTGGCCAGGAGACAAATCGGGTTTCAATTGGTTTACATTTTTAAAAAGCTTAGTGAATTTTAAGATGGCAAAAGCTTCAAGTAAGCAGCCTGATTAATTGACGTCTCTTCTTCTTTGTTTGTTGCCGCATATTTGCTGCCACGTTTGCCCACGAGATGTCTCAAAGCGCTTCACGGAATCCCACCGTGCGTTGAAACGTCTCAAAGTGATTCACGGAATATACTGCAAAGTGCAGTGACTGTATTTTGTGGGCGACATGTTCCAGTTCTTACGTTCAAGCGCTCCGGGACGCTATTTCCGTGTGAAGGGCGCTATATAAATGCATGTTGTTGTTGTTGTTGTTGTTTGGGCCGTTCTTCCTCCCAAGATCTCGCTCGCTGCATAGTGGGAAGGATTCCTTTCGATCCGTGCTGGGTAGACCAGTAAATGCCAGTTGAATCATGTGATGTCTGCACTGCAGTCTCTTCTCCACAGATGCAGTCAGCCTCAAGTGTGCGTGTGGTGTGTGTTTGTGCGCTTCGCTCTTCAGGGATTGCAATAAAAACCCGTGTTATGACTTTTCGGTCGGCGTGACTCACTCGTCTTCAAATCACTCGATTCCCTCGCACCTCCCTACCTCTCCGACCTGCTTGCCCACCCACCCATCCCACCCGTTCCACCACCCGTTGCCTCCGCTCGGCTGGCTCCGGCCTCCTGTTTGTCCCTCGTCCCACCCATCGGCGGCCGTGCCCTCAGCCACTACGCTCCGAAACTCTGGAACTCTCTCCCTCGATCCCTCCAGCTACCCCCCCCCTCCCTATCTCCCCCTTTCAAACCTCACCTAAAGACTTTTCTTTTTGATCGTGCTTACGGTCACCTCCCCCCTCCCTCACCCCCTGACTCGATGTCAGACTCCCTCTGCCCCTGGCCTACCCAGGAATCTAACCCAGGTCCTCTGACTTGCGAGGCGAGTGCTCTAACCACTAGGCCACGGGATTCAATGTTGCGTAAGTCAGATGGATGCATTTTCAATGTGTTTCAACAAGTTCACATGTTATGCAGGCAACAAGGAACCTTGTGTTTATTGAGCTCTGTGGGGATGAGTCCTGTAGCTTAGTGGTTAGAGCACTCGCCTCGCAAGCAAGACGATCTGGGTTTGATTCCTGGCAGAGCAAAACTTTTGCGGGGGTAATAATCCCTTCCAAAAATAAAATAATTTGATCACTCAATCCACGACTGTTTGTGGGACACTGCTGTGCGCAATTGGCTGCCACATTTCTCCTACCAAAATACAGTTACTCCCTCCTTATATCCTGTGAAGCGCTTTGAGACGTCTCGAAAACATAAGACACTGTATCAAATGCAAGGATTATTATGATGATGATGAGCAGCCGGTACCTGCAGGTCTGTTCTCTCCAAATAGCCAGAGATAATCTGACATCTTGTTCCATCTTGTTTCCCTCTTCCCAGGGTCGACATGTCAAAACAGGGCAGCTCGCAGCGATCAAAGTCATGGATGTCACGGAGGTAAGCCCACCGTTTGGTTGTAAGCGTTCTAACAGACCTTTGGTCACTTCTGGGCGGGACTGCCCTCAACGCAGGGGTTGTCCTGGATGCTGGGACCAGCACTGTTTTTGGTGAGCAGTTGTCATTAACTTTCCATTAGCCCAAGATGCCTCAATGGATAACTGGCAAGTGCTTTGTTCACCTCACGGTCCCTCCACTGGCCTCCTCTCTCCCCACCGTTAATACCTGCCTAAAGCCCCTTCTTAATATACAATTTATCCCCCCACTCGCCTCTTTCAAGGACCCAACTCAAGACTACTTTGCGACCGCACCTTCGGTCAACCCCCCCCATCCCAACCTCCACCTCCTCCTGATCCCTACCCCCAGCTCGGGTGCAAATCCATGACTGTCCTCTCTCCTCAAAACAGTACCCGTTGCCTTCGTTCCTCCGGGTCTGGCCTCCTCCGAGTCCTCCGCTCCACCTTCGGCGGCCGGCCGTGCCTTCAGCCACTATGCCTCTGGAACTGCCTTCCTCACTCCCTTCGTCTCGCTCCCTCCCTTCCCATTTTCAGGTCTCTGCTGAAGACCTTTTTGGCTGCGCCTTTGGTCACCTTCCCTCCCCACCCTCCCCCTGGCTCAGTCCCAGGATCCATTACTGTAAAGCGCTCTGAGGCGCCGTCCGGGGTGGAGGGCGCTATATAAATCCAAGTTGTTGTTCTTGTTCAGCGCCTCCCAACGTGAAAGGCGCCGTGTAAATGTAATGTGTTGTTGTTGTTTTCTTTTCGACCGCACTTTCTAGTCACCTCAGCGCATATGAAGTACATTGAGACATCTTCCTGACGTGGAAGAGCTATGCAAATGTTGTTTTGTCCCCACTGCCTTTTATTCACACTTTGCCCAGCTTTGATCTGCTGCGAAGCGAATCTCGCAATCGTTGTGGTTTTGTGACTTCAAATCCGTTTTGAGAATCAAATTGCTTTTGAGGCCTGCAATGTGGTAAAGGGGAACTTCACCCACATGTGTGAAACCCGTGTTGTCATTGATCCGAGATAACTTTTGGGGTGAGCGAGAGAGAGAGAGATTTATTGGGGGAGGGATGAGTCGAGTGTCTGTGACACGGGAAAGCCATCACCGTCGCTTAAGCGTCTCCAAAACCAAGCTGAGAATTCTACGCACCCACCTACATATAGAAATTCCTGAAATAGATGGTTGTACTGGAATGCTCACTCTCTCTTTCCCTGGAGGGACACATCCTGGTTACCTAATTCCGAAGAGTATTAGGCGCAGGTTGACGAGAGCCAAGGCTTGGGGGTGGGGTGGGGGGAGCCCAGAGTGTGAGTTGGGGGTAACTGCTACACCTTCCTTTTCGACCGTGCTTACAGTCACCTCCACGGGCGGGGGGGGAGGGGGTTGGGGGTAAATAATCCCTTCAAAAGAAATTCTAGCAAAAAAATAATTTTTCGATCACTCAGTTGACTGTTTGTGGGCCACTGCTGTGCGCAATTGGCTGCCGCATTTGCTCACAAAATATACAGTCACAACACTTCACAGTGTGTCCTGTGAAGGGCTTGGAGACGTCGCAATGGCCTGATTAGGCGCTGCATCAAACGAAAGGATTATCATCACCAGCAATCTGCAGAGTTATTTGCTGGTTACTCAGCGCATTGATTGCTCGTGGGATAAAACTGGTCGCTGGTGAGGTGAAAGCATCAGGGCTGAAGTGGTGATTCACCACCAAGTGGGCACCTTTGACGATTACGTTGGCTGTCTGCTTTTACCTCGGGAATGATTCACACTGTGTGGCCACTGAGTTTAAACCCAGCACGTTCTCTCTAATTGCTGCTTGTTAGTCATCATTTCGAAGCCCAGCTTTGAAGCCACAACCCGATTTTTATTTGCTCACAACCCCACACCCGACCAAACTGGCCTCTCTTTTAAAATACACACACATATATATATATTAGAACATAATAATATAATCATAATCCTTGCGTTCGATATCGAGTCTTATCGCGTCTTCCGAGATGTCTCAACGACATCTCTCTCCCGGTGTCCTGTCCAAACAATAAAAATAATAATTATTATCATTATTATTATCCTATCTCAAAGCGCTTCACAGAATGTACTGTAAAGTGAATTGACTGTACAATCCACCCCATCACAAAAAAATCATTTGTTTCATTTCATGGCTGTGTGTGGGACGCCGATCGATGTGTGCAGCTGCGTTTGGCTGCAAAATGCACAGTCACTGCACTTTACATTATATCCTGTGAAGCACTTTGAGACGTCTCAACAGCGTGATAAACTGCTATATCAAATACGAGGATTATTACTAGTATTATTGTCATATTAAACGTACGGCCCCAACTGCCAGGACACTCAGATTCAACGCATGAGCACACGCCAGCATCTGACAGTAAACACTGCCGCAGTAATAGTTACTACACCTCAAAATAACCGAAATCGCTTTAAGGCTCTGGTAAAATAAATAATATTCATTGCATTTTATATGGAGCCTTTCACGTTGGGAGGACGCCTCGAAGAGCCTCATAGGATCTTCTGTAAAGCGTAGAGACTGTGTGTTTTGAAAGGCAAACGTAACGGCATCTTAATAATAATCTTTGCGTTTGGTACGGCGGCTTATCGCGTCTGCGAGACGTCTCGCAGCGCTTCACGGGATACACTGTGAAGTGAATTGAATGTCTATTGTGCCTGCTTCCCGTAGGATGAAGAAGAAGAGATCAAGCAGGAGATTAACATGCTGAAGAAGTACTCACACCACCGAAACATAGCGACTTACTATGGGGCCTTCATCAAAAAGAGCCCTCCAGGACACGACGATCAACTCTGGGTAAGGAGACGCGTCTAACGTGCAGCTTTCGTTTGTGTAGCTTGCGTGAGGACCTCACCTTTTGACCGTCACCTCTCTCAGGTCAGATTCGGCCACTGTCAAGCGCTTGACACTAACCCGCGTGAAGGGAGCTACATAAATGAAAGCTGTTGTGAATGTATGGAACTCGCTACCCCAAAGGGCTGTTGACGCTCAGTCCTTGAACATATTCAAGACTGAGATAGATAGATTTCTTATTGCAAAAGGGATTAAGGGATATGGGGATAAGGCAGGGTCAGGTTATCAGCTGGAGATAGATTAGAAGATCAGCCATGATTGAATGGCGGGGCAGGCTCGAAGGGCCGAATGGCCTACTCCTGCTCCTACATGTTATGTTAGAGGAAGGAATGCCCTTGTGGCTACTGAAGCTTTTAAGGCCAGAGCATTTGAAAAGGAATTGGATCCAAAGCTTTGATGAGGAACGAAGTGGAAGATTAAAGGGGAAAGGTGGGCGGGGGGGGGGAGAGAGAGAGAGCAGGGAATGGGGTTAGAGTAGAGAGCTCCAGTGTGGGGAACGAGCCCCAGCAATGAATTGGGGTGATAGTGGGGATGTGAGTGAGCGCCAGCAGAGAAGTGTTACAATGGGGGGGGAAAGGTTTCAGAGCGGGAGCTCTTATCCAGGCTGTGCCTTGTCTCGCCCCTTCTCTAGCTGGTGATGGAGTTCTGCGGGGCTGGATCTGTGACGGACCTGGTGAAGAACACTAAAGGAAATGCTCTAAAAGAAGAGTGGATTGCCTACATCTGCCGGGAAATCTTGAGGGTAAGCCTTGCTCAGCGGGCTCCGGCCTGCTCCACGTCCCCCGCCCTGCCCGCCCTACCATCGGTGTTCGGGCCTTCAACCTCTCCGCCCCCACCCCCCGACCCCGCCCCACCCTTTGGCACTCCATCCCACAGTCCCTCCACCTCGCTCCCTCCTTCCCTTCCTTCAAGGTACCTCTCGTAAACCCTCCTCTTCAACCAACCGCACCTTCGGTCACCCTCCTACTCTCTCCCCCGACCCCTGCCCTCCAACCCTCCCGATGAGGCTGTTTCAAATGCAATAATAATAATAATAATCTTATTATTGAAGAGATTTGACGTGAAGTGTCTTTTCTCCCCCACTCCCTGCTCCCTTAGGGATTGACACATCTACACGCACACAAAGTCATTCACAGAGACATCAAGGGACAGAATGTCTTACTGACGGAAAACGCTGAGGTGAAGCTAGGTGAGTGCCCTCCCCTGGCAGACGTTAGAATAAGGAGCACTCTTATGGACTAGTCACTGGTGACGGCATTACCCGCGATTTGTAAAGGGAACGTCTTCTGTAGTCTCAACAACTCGGTGTTTCACTATGGAAGGGTTTGGCGGGGTGGGTGAGGGAGTTATTTGAGCCGTGTCTGCTGGTGCTCGCGACTCTTAATCCCATTCCCTTGCTCTCTCTCTCTCTTCCCCCCCACCCCCCTTACATCGTGTCTATGCTGGTGCTCGCTCCCCCCACACGCTGGAGCTCTCACCTCTAACCCCCTCCGTTCTCCTGCTCTCTCTCCCTGTTTTTTGTTGGGCTACATTGTGCTCGATGGACACTCTGAACAATGGAATGATGGGTCTCTCTCTCTATCTCTCTCTCTCTCTCTCCCTCTCTCTCTCTCTCTCTCTCTCTCTCTGCAGTTGACTTTGGTGTGAGTGCTCAGCTGGACCGGACAGTGGGAAGAAGAAACACTTTCATCGGGACCCCATACTGGATGGCACCCGAAGTAATAGCGTGCGATGAGAACCCAGACGCCACCTATGACTACAGGGTACGTGGGCAGCTGAGCTCAGGCCAGTGGTCAGAGCACTCGCCCCGCAAGCGAGAGGACCTGGGTTCCGTTCCAAAGCCGGGTGAAATGTTGGGCACGTTTCCTTGCGCCAGACACACGCGCACACACACATGCGCGCGCACCTCTCCACGTTACAGTGTATCCCTGCGAAGCGCTTTGAGACGTCACAAAGACCTGATAAGGCACTATATCAAATGCAAGGTTTATTATTATTAATACTAATTGAGACTGTATTTGGTCGGCGAAACTCGCCAGCCAGTTGCGCACAGCGGTGTCCCACAAACTGTCGTTAATAATAATGATCATAATAGCCTCCTAATAATAATAGTGCTGTTAATAATAACTGCCATAGATCTCGAGAGTGCCAAAACATCTGCTTTTGAACTCAACGCATGTTGTTTTTCTTTGCAGAGTGACATTTGGTCTTTGGGAATCACAGCCATTGAAATGGCAGAGGGTGCACCACGTAAGTATTTCCTTGGACGGGAGTGGGAGATGAAGACAGAAATGTCACAGCTCGTTGACTCTTCCCCTCCCTCACCCCCACCCACCTACCAGCCCCTTCCCCAGCCTGGGAGCAAGAGGGGAAACTGAATAGGAGTATCAGTGGAGGGGTGGTGGGGTGTCATTTACACTCTTGTAATTAAATTACGGAATGAACTGGAGCCCTGTAGCATAGTGGCAAGCGAGAGGATCCAGGTTCGATTCCTGGGCGGGTCAGGTCAGGATGAAACCTTAGGCAAGTTTCCTCACACACACACACACACACACCCCTCTGTTTACCAGCAGTAAGCCGGAACCTGCTTGTTAGTCGATTGGCGGATCGCTTTACCAGGGGATAATAAACCCTCCACAAAGAATAATTTGGTCACTCAATCCACGACTGTTTGTGAGACGTCACTGTGCGCAATTGGCTGCCGCGTTTCACCCACAAAACACGCAGTCACTACACTTTACGGTATGCTCCGTGAAGTTGAAGTGTCTCGATGTGATAAGGCGCTGTATCAAATGCAAGGATTATTATTATTGCTATAATTGAAGTATGGAATTAAAAGCGAAAAGGGGATGGTTTCTGACTCTGGGCCCATTCGGATGGCGCTAATGCCAAATTATTAGTAATAACATTATTACCTACAAATGCTGGTAATTTGTTTACCTTTTGCAATTCATAAATAGTGCGTTTCGTCCACCAAAATACCTTAGAGCTATATTGGAACCATTTAGATTTACAGCACAGAAGGCGGCCACAAAATACACAGTCACTCCCCTTTACAGTATATTCAGTGAAGCGCTTTGAGACGTCTCAGCGACGTGATAAGGAGCTGTGTCCAAACTCGAGGATTATTATTATAGTAAATCCCTTTTGAGACATATACACTGGTTACCAAATGCAAGGCTGAGGATCACACCCAGTTATTTCAGCTGAATAACTCCACATAAGAAACGAGTCTCAGTAGGTGGGGGGGCAGGGGGGGTTGTATAAATTGCTGTTTCTATTGAATGTCAGTTTGTGATATCCTATGTTTTTTTTCCCCTCCTTTATTTTCTCCTTTTCCCCCCCACCCCCCTCTTTTCTGTTTCACCTCAGCTCTGTGTGATATGCATCCAATGCGGGCCTTGTTTCTTATCCCAAGAAACCCCCCTCCCAGGTTAAAATCTAAGAAATGGTAAGTGATTTATTTATTTTGGGGGGGGGTGGGGGGTCAGCCGGGTGTCTCCCACACACACACACACGCGCACACGCACGCACACGCACGGAAACCCATCACTACAAATCCTGTGAAGTGCTTTGAGACGTACTCCTTGTGTTAAGTGAAATACTACTATCGGAGTCCCTGTAGCACAGGGGTGAGAGCCCTCGCTTCGCAAGCGAGAGGACCCGGGTTCGATTCCCGGGCGGGTCGGGTTAGGGCGAAATCTTAGGCAAGTTTCCTTACTGCACACGCGCACACACGCACACACATACACACACACACGCCTGTTTTACCAGCAGTAAATCTGGTATCTGCTCCTGAGAACTTGGCACAGAGCCGTATTATCAGCTGCTTCAGAACCGCCCACTGCTGCTGGACGTGCGTCTGTCCCTGCGCGCGCGCGTGTGTGTGTTGTGTTGTGTGCGCGCGTGGTGTGTGTGTGCGCGAGCGTGCGCGCGCTGTGTGCGCGCGTGGTGTGTGTGTGCGAGCGTGCGTGCGTGCGCGCGCGCGCGTGTGTGTGTTGTGTTGTGTGCGCGGCGTGGTGTGTTGTGTGCGCGAGCGTGCGCACGGCGTGTGGCGCGTGGTGTGTGTGTGCGAGCGTGCGTGCGCGAGCGCGCGTGTGTTGTGTGTGGAGAAGAAATCTTTTTTTTTTCAATTCTGTCGCCACCTGGTGGCCAGCTGAACCGTAGAAACAGGAGGAGGCCATTCAGCCCCTCGAGCCTGTTCCGACGTTCTATAAGATTGCGGCTGACCTGTACCTCAAGTCCAGTGATACCCGCCTGTGCCCCGTATCCCCTAATACCCTGACCTAACAAATGGCTCCTTCAAATAATAATAAAAATAATAATCATAATAATAATAAATTGATCACTCAATCTACGGCTGTTTGTGGGACGCTGCTGTGCGCAACTGGCTGCCGCGTTTCGCCCACAAAACACACAGTCGATTCGCTTCACAGCGCATCTGTCGCTGCCTTGGGACGTCCTCTCGACGTGGAAGGCAGACGCTGTGTAAATGTCGTTTGCCGTTGCTGAGGAACTCTAGACCACTCTTCCTCAATCCCTCTGCCTTGCTCCCTTCCTTCCCCATCTGCGGGTCGCGCCATAAGACTTCCCCCTTGCTTCTCCTCCCCCCCACCCCCACGGCCCAGCATTGTGTCAAACGCTCTGACGTTACCCAGCGTGGGGGGGGGGCTGCGAAAATGCAAGTTGTTGTGCTCCCGAACCGTGTGTATAAATGTAACGTGTTGTTAGTGTTGCCTAACTTTTCCTTTGCTTTTTCTGGAAAGAAACGTAATGTGGCGTATGTGTGTCTCTCTCTCTCTCTCTCCCCCTCTCTCTCTCTCTCTCTCTTCGTCAGGTCGCGGAGGTTCATAGAGTTTATCGAGAACTGTCTGATCAAAAACTACACCCAAAGACCCTCGACCGAGCAGCTCCTGAAGCACAGCTTCATTCGCGACCAGCCCACAGAGCGGCAGGTCCGCATCCAGCTCAAGGACCACATCGACAGGACTCGCAAGAAGCGGGGGGAGAAAGGTGAGGATCGTGGAGCCCGCCGAGCGTAGCGGTTAGAGCCCTCGCCTCGCGAGCCAGAGGGCTACCCGGGTTCGATTCCCGGGCGGGTCAGGTCGGGGCGAAACCTTAGGCAAGTTTCCTTACCGCACAGATACACATACGCGCACACACACGCGCAGACACACCTCTGTTTGCCTAGAGGTAAGTAGGAACCTATTTGTCGGTTGATTGACAAGGTAATCCCTTCAAAAAAAATTTTTTATAATAATAATGCGGTTGCTCAATCCACGAGGTGCGTGGTGGCGTCGCTGGGCGCAATTGGCTGCCGCGTTTCGCTCTCAAAGCGCACACAGGTCACTCCACTTGACAGTGTATCCCGGGAAGCGCTTTGAGACGTCTCGAAGGCGCTGTGTGAAATGGCGGGATTGTTATTATCATTCTTATCACTACGGAGGCCGATTGCGCCCAGCGACGTTCCCCCACAAACAGTCTGTTCAAACTGGAGGAATATTTCTTCTATTTCCACTCAACAGACGAGACGGAGTACGAGTACAGCGGCAGCGAGGAAGAGGAGGACAATGTGCACGAGGAGGGTGAACCCAGGCAAGTGAAACGTAGTCGCGGGTACGCGCTTGGAGTCGGGCAAACTTTCCTTTCCTTCCCGCACCCCCACTCTCTCCCTCTCTCTCCCTCCCACCCACCAATCCTGTCACTCTTCTTGTTTTCTCCTTCACGCCTACCGGGATCGCAAGGCAGAAGGAAACTGAGGTGAATGTCTCCCCTTGTGCGTTTCAACCCGAAAAAAAAATACACAAGCACCGCAGTGCGCTCCTGCCTGGCTGTCTGGCTGCCTGCTTGCCTGGCTGCCTGCCTGCCTGTCTGTCTGTCTGCCTGCCTGCCTTTCACGTCGGGAGGACGTCCCCAAACGCTCGGCTGGGCAGTCAGGGGTGCGGACCCGAGCTGAGCAAGGGACTTGGGATCAGGATAAGTGGAGGGGTGGGGGGGTGTTAGGAGGGTGACCGAAGGCGCTTTTGGTCAAAGAGGAAGGGTATTGAGGCAGTCCTTGAAGGGAGCAAACGAGCGAGCGAGGCGGAGGGACTGCGGGATGGAGCTCCAAAGGATGGGGGCAGAGAGGCTGAAGGCCCGACTGTCGATGGTGGGGCCGGGCTGGGCAGGGGGACATGGAGCAGGCTGGAGCCCGCTGAGCGGAGGGAGCTGACGGGTTGATTATGGGGTTAGCGGGTCACAGAGGTAGGGAGGAGCGAGGCCATGCGGTCATTGCACTTCACGGTATATTCTGTGAAGCGCTTTGAGACGGCGCAGTAAGGCGCTGTATCAAAAACAAGGATTATTATTATCATATCATTATTATTATTATTAAAGAGTTCTCCATTCAGTCCCACCTCCCCCTTTTCCCACCACCTTTTAATGTTTTATCTTTTTCAAATATTTGCCTCCGTTCCGTTTTTAAAGCGGTCATCAATTCCTCTCCAAACTCCCTCCCTCCCTTCAGTCGAACATCTTTTCCCTCTCCTCTTCTCTCTTCCCTTTCCTCGGTTCCCACTCCCATCCTGTTAAGCGCCTTGGGACGTCCTCTCAATACGAAAGGCGCCGTGCAAATGGAACGTGACATTGTATTCCAGGATTTCACTCCTAAATGGCCTGGCTCTAATTTTAAGATGATGTCACCCCCCCCCACCCCCTCCCCACCCACCAGAGGAAATAGTTTCTCCTCCTCTCGCTTGTGAGAGGACCCGGGTTCCATTCCCAGGCGAGTCCGGTCAGATCGGGGTAAGACCTTAGGCAAGTTTCCTTACTCCGCACACGTACACTCAGACGCACACACGCACACACACACGCACGCCTCTGTTTACCAGCAGTCAGTAGGAACCCGGTTGTTCCTCAATCGATTGAGGGATCGCTTTTCCGGCGGGGAATATTCCCTTCAAAACAATAATGATAATAATAATGTGGTCACTCGATCCAGGACTGTTTGTGGGGACGCTGTCTGTGCGCAATTGGCTGCCGCGTTCCACACAAGTCGCCGCTCCCGCTTTGTGGTGTATCCCGTGAAGCGCTTTCGCGACGTCTCGGGCCACGTGACGAGGCGCTGACGATACCACCCCCCACTTCATCGCCGTGCGCTCTCCGCTCGCTTCTGCAGCTCGATTGTAAACCTGCCGGGCGAGTCCACGCTCCGACGGGATTTCCTACGGCTGCAGCAGGAGAACAAGGAGCGCTCGGAGGCGGTCAGGCGCCAGCAGCAGCTGGTCCTGCCTCGCCGCGACCCAGAGGAGCACAAGCGCCAACTGCTCTCCGAGCGGCAGAAGCGCATCGAGGAACAGAAGCAGCAGCGACGCCGGCTGGAGGAGGTAAAGAGCTCCCATTTCCCTGCAGCTCGTGTCCTCTCCCGCACCAGGCTCCGTGACGTTATCATCCCCGCCCTCGCTTCAAAGCCCTCCACGGCCTCGCTCCTCCCTACCTCTGTGACCTGCTAACTCCCGTTACCAACCCGTCCACTCCCTCCGCTCTGCAGGCTCAGGCTTGCTCCCCGGCCCCACCATCGACAGTCGGGCCTTCGGTCAGCCTCCCACCCTTACTGCGTTTCCCCCACAAAATACACAGTCACTACACCCCATAGCGGATCCTGTGAAGCGCTTTGAGACGTCTCGACGACGTGATGAGGCGCCGGGTCAATCGCAAGGATTATTATCGTTAATGAATTGTTTCAGCAACAACGTCGGGAGAGGGAGGTTCGGAAGCAGCAGGAGAAGGAACATCAGCGTCAACTGGACGAGATGCAGCAGATCCGGAGAGAGGAGGAGAGGCGACAGGCAGAGAGGGAACAGGTACACCGGGCTAGACCTCGCCAGGCAACACACACACATCACTTACCCCCCCCGCCCGCCTGCCCGTCCAACGCTGACTCAGGTTCCTGGGCACACAACCACAAGTTTCCTTACTCCTCAGACACCCAAGCCTCTTGTTTCCCAGCAGTTAGTAGGAACCCGCTTGTTAGTCGATTGGCGGCTCGCTTTTCCGGGGGTAATAATCCCTCAAGAGAAAACAATAATAAATCGGTCACTCGATCCACGACTGTTTCGTGGGGACGTTGCTGGGCGCGATTGGCTGCAGTGTATGGTGACGCGCTTTGAGAAGGCGCTGAAATCAAATGCGAGGATTATTATTATTATACTTACTTACTTACCTACTTACTTACTTTTGAAGCTCCTCTGGCTGTTTGCTAACCGCTTGTTTCCTCTCTTCACCTGTTGGTCGGTCTGTCTGTTCTGATGCCTTTCCAGGAGTACATCAGGCACCAGTTAGAGGAGGAACAGAGGCAGTTAGAGATACTTCAACAGCAGCTACTGCAAGAACAGGCTTTGCTTCTGGTAAATTGTGTTGGCCACAGCTCCCTGTCACCCACTCCTCCTCATATCATTTCCCCAACTCTTTGCTCCTAACCCTATATATTATATATATATATATAATTTTTTTTAGGGGGTCATGCAACATTTTTACAGAGTGACCAGAGTTGATTGATTGTTCCATCCTTTCCATTAAAAATAAATTAATCTGACTGCCGCGGGTGGGACGTTCAGGGTTATAATAATAATATTATTATTATTACAATTAATATCTTTATATTTAGCATCCGACAATTTTATAGTAGATGAGAGGGTGTGCTGGCTCTCAGAACGAGCTCTCTGTTTAACTCCCTCCCCCCAACCACCCCCTCCCACACTTCCCCTTGCCTTTTGTCCATACATTTTCCCCCTTTCGAAATACTTCAATAGTAACAATACTAATAATAATACGGTCACTCAATCCCCGACTGTTTGTGGGACACTGCAGTCCGCAATTGACTGCCCACAAAACACGCAGTCACTACGCTTTCCGGTGTAAGCTGTGAAGCGCTTTGAGACATCTCAAGGACGTGATAAGGCACCGTATGAAATGCAAGGATTAGTATTAGTATTAGTAGTGTTATTATTGTATATAAATAGTCTCCAGTTAGACAGACTCCTGTTGTTAACGGTTGGTTAGCTGGTTATACATGTGAATTTGTTTTATGTCGATAGGTCCTGTGGACAGTCTCATAACTAACTGCCAAGTTGTACACAGGTTTGGACTTTCTTACACAGCCCCCCCCCCCCCCACCACCACTCACCCCCCCTCCCTTTCCCCCACACTCACCCCCACCCTGTCACACGCTTCCACCCCTTCCACCCCCAACCTCACACCACCCAAGATTTACTCTACATGCTCTCGTCAACTAAATATTGAATGACCCTCTTCGATCCCATTTCCATCTTGAGTTCAAGTGTAGTCTGTCGGTGTGTGTTGTGTGTGTGCCCGTGTCTCTCTTTCTTCCTCACAACCCTCCCGATACAGCACCAACAAACTCTGGTTCCACTCGGTCCAGTTCTAAGTCCGTCCGATTTGCACTGAGGCATGAGAGTGCGAATGGGTGACCCACTCAGTGTATAGAGTGAATCTGGCGTAAGCCTTTACCCCCTGGGCTGTGTGTTTGTGGGCTGAGGGTGGGGGGCGCGTGGGGTGCGAGAAGGAGAGGGAGTCGATTTATTGCAGTAAGGCCTGGATTTTTCTCCCCTTCCTCCTTTGAGCTTGTGGAGTTCTGTAGCTCAGGGGTTAGACCCCTCGCCTCGCAAGCCAGAGGGACCTGGGTTCGATTCCCGGGCGGGTCAGGTCAGGGCGAAACCTTAGGCAAGTTTCCTTACTCCCCCCGCGCACACGTTCCTACTTACTCAGCAGTTGTTAGTCGATGGGCGGATCGCTTCTCCGGGGTAATAATCCCTCCAAATAAATAATAAAAATCACTCAGTCCACGACTGTTTGTGGGGACGTCGCTGTGCGCAGTCGGCTGCCACCTTTTGTGGGCGAAATGCGGCAGCCAATTGCGCACAGCAGTGTCCCACAAACAATTGCGGTCTGGAGGCGAAGGAGGGAGAGGGAGGGAGGGAGATGGAGGAATCTTTAGTCTTAAGTGGGTACACTCTCCCCTCTGTGTGGTGAGTATAACACACTGTGAGCAGTGAGAGCAAATGAGCCATTAAAAACGGAGGGGTGGGGGATAGGAAACGTTTTGAGGGAGACCCTAACAGCCTGAGGGGTAGTGGATTCACTCTCTCTCTCTCTCTCTCTCTCTCTCTCACACACACAAACTCTGTGCTGAATGTGGGTCAGGTGAATGCAGTGCCTTTGATCCCCATTCAGTTCCACTCTGCATGCAGTCTCGCACGTGTCTGCGTCATGGTAATCCTTTGCTGCTCTTTGATGTGAACGGTTGAGTGTGGTGTCGTCGTGCAGCGACCGTGTCGTGTCGCCCCCACCCCCAAAGCTGCGAGGGAGACTTTTCCAGCGATTATTGGGATTTCCCCGATACTGAAACCCTGTGCTTCACTTCCTCCGCCTTCTCCACCTCCGCGCCTCCTCTTTGCCTGTCTTCGGATCGCGCTGTAAGACCTTCCTCTCCGACCGTGCCTACTGTGACCTCCCCGCTCTTCTCTCTCTCTCTCTCTCTCTCTCTGGCTCAGCGCCAGGCCACAGCACTGTTAAGCGCTCTGAGTCGCTATCCCCCTGAAAGTTTCTTTTTGGTGGTGGGGAGGGGTGGGGGTTGTTTTTTTTTTTGCTGTGCGCAATTGGCTGCCGCGTTTTCGCCCACAGAATACGGTCACTACACTTCGCCGTATATTCCGCGAAGCGCTTTGAGAACCCATTAAGGCTCTGTCACACACGCAAGGACCGTTATTATTATTGTCGTCGATCGTTTGCAACCCTCACCCCGGATGAAACTGTTCAGGCCCTTGAAATCCATTTGCTCGCGGGAGATCTTTTGATCCTGTTTCCCTGATTTTTTTTTCTCCCCCGCCCCCCCCCCCGGTCCTCGCCCGTCTATCCCTCCATCTCCTGTATAAACGCTGCCTTGTTTCACCTACGATTAATTAATTGTACGCTTTGCAGTCAATCCTCTTGAGCCATAAAACCCTTCCGAAAAGAAAAATGGAACACGCGCCTCTGGTCGCCCGCGGTCAGTAGGAACCCGCGTGTTAGTCGATTGGGGTAATCCCTTCAAATTTTTTTTAAAAAATTGGTCACTCAACCCCACGGCTGTTTGTGGGGACGTCCCCGGGCGCAATTGGCTGCCGCGTTTCGCCCACAAGACACACAGTCACTACACTTGACCAGTACACCTTGTGAAGCGCTTTGAGACGTCTCGACGACGTGATAAGGCGCTGTGTCAAAAATGCAAGGATGATGATGATGATGATGATGATTATATAAACGCAAGTCGTTGTTGATGGGGTCAGTTCTCTGTGCATGTGTGCATGGGGGGGGGTGTGGGGGGAAGAGAGAGAGAGGGAGAGAGATGGGGGGGGGGGGCAAACCCGATATAATCTCGCGTCAAGCAGCTTCACTGGTTGCACTTGTGCTAAATTTTGGCGGGACCTGCAAACGAGGGGAGGGGGGGGGGCGTGGTGGGGTGGGGGTGGGGGGAAGAGAAGGGTCTCGTGTGGTCTCTGCCTGACTGACTGCCTGCCGGGTGGGTGGGTGGGCGTGTTTGTGCTGGGAGTCCGTTCACCCCACGTTGACCGGCCGGCGTTTCGAAGCACGTTCCCCCCCAACCCCCCCCCCCCCCGGCTCGGCTGGCAAATGGTGGCGCTGAAGTTCACCGCTTTCTCTCTCTCTCTCTCTCTCTCTCTCTCTCTCCTTTATCGCCCCCCACCCCACCCCTCCGCCACAACTGTCCGTCCGTCCGTCCGCCCGCCCACAGGAGTACAAGCGCAAGCAACTGGAGGAACAGAGACAATCGGAGAGACTTCAAAGGCAGCTTCAGCAGGAACACGCTTTCCTCATGTCCCTGCAGCAGCAGCAGCTGCAGAAACAACAACAACAACAGCAGCAGCAGCAGCAACAACAACAACAACAACAACCGCCTCAAGAGAAGAAACAGCTGTATTACTACAATAAAAACGTCAATCCAAGCGACAAGCCGGCCTGGGCAAAGGAGGTGAGCCGGTCCGACTACGAACGAGAAAAGGGGTCCTCCTCGCTTTTCCACCCCATCCATCCCCCCCCCCCCCCAAAAATATAATATAGTCCCCGCACCATACCCCCTCGGCTGGCTCCGGCCGCCTGTTGGCCCCTCGCACCCTCCCTTTCCCGCTGTTGGCTGCCGCGTTTTGCCCACAGTCACTACACTATGCAGTGTGTCCCCTGAAGCGCTTTGAGACGTCTCTATTATTATTATTAAGTTGTTGTTGTGGTAACCATCCTGCCGCTCTTATTGACGTTCCCCCCCCTCCCCCTCCCTCCCTCTCTCCATCTCTCTCTCTCTCTCTCTCCCCCCCTTTCTCCACGCAGGTAGAGGAACGCTCCAAGATGAACAGGCAGAACTCGCCGGGAGCCAAGCCAAAGATGGGCACCACCATCTCCGACCCTGCACTACAGTCCCGCACGGAACCACCGGTGTCCGCCCTGGGCCCTCAGGCTTCCCAGACGCCCCCCATGCACCGCCCCGTGGAACCTCAGGGAGCACAGTCCAAGGTTATTCCCATTCCCCTTCTCTTGCCTCTCCGACCTGCTTACCCCCGCCCCCCCCCCTTCCCCTACCCACTGCCTCCCCTCGGCTGGCTCTGGCCTCCTGGCTTGTCCCTCACCCCCTCCACTCCACCGCAATCGACTCTAGTTTACGCTTGAAAGGAATCAACATTTTCTGCTTCCACCCTCCGTCTGCTCCACACAGTTACCCCTCGCTCACTGCGGCTCCGCAGATTAGTCCTGAATCCACCACCTCCACTCCCCCCTTTCAATCTCAGGCCATGTCCTCTGGTTCTACAGTTCTGGACGAGATAAAACCAGGTCTACGTTCCCTTTAGAATCTTAAACGCAATTGGATGGCCTTCTCTTTGACGTCGACCAATCTTGGGGGGCCTCGGGGGGGTTGGGGGGTGCGGAGAGACGGAGTGGGGGGTGGGGGGTAATTCTGTTGACTGTAGGTCAATTGGCCGCTGGTGTGTTAAATCTCGCTGAAACGCCTTCCCAACAGTTCCAAGTTGCCCATCGTGTTGCCCTGAAGCCGTCCTCGGCCGCAGTCCCACGGTCCCAGTCCATGCAGGACCACCCCGGCAAGAGCGTGAGCCCGATCGCCTTCCCGAGCCAGGACCCCGAGCCGGCCCGGCCAGCCCGCGGCCAGCTGCTGCGTCAGAACTCAGACCCCACCTCTGAGACCCCTGCCGGACCTCCTCCACCCCTTTCCGAGACCGCCCGAAGCCAACTGGGGCCGTGGGTGAAGATTGGCGATGAGGCGCCCCCCAAGGTAACGTTGGCGAGTGGGGTGGGGGTGGGGGGAGGGGGAAAGGGGGAGAAAACGGAACCAAAACGGCCTCCCAGCGGGTTGGTTACCAGCAGCTTCTGCAGTGTCCTGGACTGTCGTACTCAAGCCAGGGAGAGGGGGAGAGAGAGACACAGAGAGAGAAAGAGAGGAGGCGGGGGCCGCTGTTCTTTTCTTTGGGATCAGGTGGGGGAAGGCGAGGTAACACCCCTTCGTAGCATCCGTTGTTTTATATCAGCGAGAAGGAGCTCCTCTTCCTCCGCGCTCCCCCGCCTTCCCGCCCGTTCACGGTGAAATCATCACCAGCTGCAGTTTCGGCAGTTATTTCTCTCCGCGGCCCTTTCCTCCTTTCCTCTTTTCAAGAAGAAACACAAACTCGGGCTGCGACGTGTGATGGATATTGACTTTTCCTCGTGTCCTCGGTCCTGTCCGTAACCGTTTGCCTCAGTCGCTGTTTGTACTGTTTGCGATTTCAGCTCTGCTCTCTGGATGTTTTACTCTCTCGGATCTAGGTTTTACCTCCCAGCAACTGCCACCCCACCCCCACCCCCTTTCTGTGTCTGTCTGTGTGTCTCTGTCTTTGTCTGTCTCTCTGTGTGTCTCGCTCTGTCCTCCCTATGTGTGTCTCTCTCTCTCTCTGTGTCTGTCTGTGTGTCTCTGTCTTTGTCTGTCTCTGTGTGTGTGTGTGTGTGTGTGTGTGTCTCTCTCTCTCTGTCTCTCTATGTGTCTTTCTCTCTGTCTCCGTCTCTCTGTGTGTATGTCTCTCCCTGTCTCTGATATCCTCCCTCTCTACACTACCCCATCTAGAACTTCACAATTAGGAAGTTAGCATGGGTTAGAGACACAGTAACGCTCCTCTACACTGTGCGTCCGTCCACACTCCCAGGTCAGGGTTAGAGACACAGTAACGCTCCCTCTACACTGTCCGTCCACACTCCCAGGTCAGGGTTAGAGACTCAGTAACGCTCCCTCTACACTGTGTGTCCGTCCACACTCCCAGGTCAGGGTTAGAGACACAGTAACGCTCTCTCTACACTGTGTGTCCACACTCCCAGGTCAGGGTTAGAGACACAGTAACGCTCCCTCTACACTGTGTGTCCACAACTCATCTCGGAGATGTTTTAAGGCCCTGTATCAAATGCCAGGGTTATTATTGTCGCGATTCCCTTCTCTCCCTACTGTGTGCATCAAATCACCGTGTTAGTGAAAACTGAGGCCAATTGCGTCTGACCTCAGTTAACCTTGGAAAAACACCTGGCATATGAGCCACAAAAGATGTTTGATCTGCAAGCCTCTCTCGCTCTCTCCCTCTCTCTTCCCCTCTCTCCCCCTCCCACAAACGTGTCTTTGTAAAATGACGCCCTGTGAAAGCCGTACGTTCCAAAACGCTCCCGTCTCAGCCACGGCAGTTTCCTTCCAGGAGAGGGGGAAAGGCAAAGGGACATTGCTCCCCCTCCCGCTTCAAGAGTTGGTGTAAATCCCCCTTCTAGTTCCGACGGGGAATTGTCCTAAATCCTGCCTGAACCTCTTGTCATTACAGGTTCCTCAGAGAACAACATCCATAGCAACAGCACTGAACAGCACCAGCGCCCTGGGTATCCGACCAGGGCTAGCACCTCGGGCAAGGTAATAATCATCACCTGGTCTCTTTACCACCGCAGCCCACCCCATGAACATCGTGGAGTCCCTATAGTTCAGGGGTTAGAGCCCTCGCAAGCGGGAGGGACCCAGGTTCGATTCCCAGGCGAGTCAGGTTGGGTCGGGGGGGCCAAACCTTAGGCAAGTTTCCTTACTCCCCCCACGCGCGCGCACACATGCACGCCTCTTTACCAGCAGTAAGTAGGAACCCGCTTGTTAGTCGATTGACGGATTGCTTTCCAGAGTGTGATAATACCCCCCACCCCGCCCGCCCAAAATCCCACTGTTTTGCGGCTGTGAAACGCAACACACACAGTCACTACACTTGACCATGTGAGTTGTGAAGAGCTTTGAGACTCCTCGACGACGTGATAAGGCGCGGTGTCAAACGCAAGGATTATTATCATTATAATGAATCAATTATTAGTATTATTATAATAATAAGGTAGTGCCTTGTGTGCTTGGGTTTACAGCAACCCAGACCTGCGCAGGATCGAGCCCGGATGGGAACGGGCGGAGAGTCTGCCCCAAATCGGCCCAGGCCCCTATCACATCCACCAGACCGGCTCGATGGAACGCAACAGAATCGCAAGTATGTAGAAGGCCAATAACCACACGTGACATTGACGTGGAGCCTTTCACAGCCTTGGGAGGACGTTCCCAAGGCGCTGGACGGTCAGGGGTTTGGCCCCGAGCTGGGCGTTGGGATCAGGAGGGACTGTGGGGTGGGGTTCCAGAGGTTGGGGGCAGAGAGGCTGAAAGACTGGCTGTTGATGGTGGGGCTGGGCGAGGCGGGGGACGTAAAACAGGAAGGAGCCCACCGAGCGGAGGGAGCAGACACGTTGATAGCTGTCTTCAAGGCCCATCTCTTCGACCAACCGTGCCTTCGGTCACCTTCCTACCCCCTGCCCTCCACCACCTCCTGATCCCAACCCCCTGTTCAGCTCGGGTCCAAATCCCTGACTGTCCAGCCCAGCCCCTCGGGACTTCCTCCCGACGCTGTGAAAGGCATTGCTCGTGGCTGAATGAATTGAACCTCATGGTGTGTTTTGCGCCCACAGCTTCCTTCCAGCCCGAGGGATCACCCGTTCCCTCCCAGGAGACAAACCGAGGGAAACCAGAGGAGATCCGAACAACCTCTAGACCAAGCAGACCTGCAGTAAGTGACGCAAGTGTCCTCGCCAGCACACCAGCTGTTTATAATAATAATAATATTGACCCAGCGCCTTATCGCGTCTTTTGAGACGTCTCACAGGCTACACTGTAAAGCGTAGTGACTGTATATTTTGCGGGCGAAACGCGGCAGCCAATTGCGCCCAGCGACGTCCCCACACAAACAGTCGTGGATTGAGTGATTGCATTATTTTTTTTGGAGGGTTTATTAGCGACCCCCCCCCCCCCCAGGGAAAGCAATCCGCCAATCGACTAATAAGCGGGTTCCTGCTTGACTCCCCGTCTGCCTGTTTGTGAGGATGTTAAAGCAGTGTTAATAGAATACACCCACAGTCACTACATTTTACAGTATACCCCCTTGAAGCGCTTTGAGACGTCTCAACGACGTTACACAAAACGCAAGGATTAATATTATTATTATTCTGTTTCCCGGGCTGGTCCTGGGTTGCACGGACAGCCACATTGCCTTTGCATTCAGCTGAACTGTTTGCGTCGCCTTTCTGTATAACCTTCTGCCTTTTCCTTTCCCCTCTCGCATTGCAATCTCAGAGCTATAAGAGAGCGATAGGCGAGGTTAGTGGCTTTTACTTGTAAGCTGTGATGGTGGACGCATGTGTGCGCGTGTCTTTGTGTAAGTGTGTGTGTGTGTGCGCATGTCTGTGTGTGTACGTGTTTGGTGGGGGTGTAGAGGTTTCCATATGAGACGGGGTAACATGACGGGGCTGTGGGGAGGGTGCGTGGCTTGTAGATTTCACTTGTTTCCATTCAGAATATCGGTCACCTCCCTGCCCACCACCCCCTCCTGATGCCAACCCTCAGCTCGGGTCCAAACCCCTGACTGCCCAGCCCAGCGCCTTGGGACGTCCTCCCGACCCAATCAAAGGCGAGCGCTGTGTGTATGCGAGTGTGATGTTTTGCTGTGCTGGTGTCTCGAGAGTTGCCGCCGTTTTCCTCTCAGGACCTTTTGAACCCGGGGAAGGAACCTCGACCTGAGGAGCTGCCCAAACCGCCGGTCAAGGTGATGGACTACTCCTCGTCCAGCGAGGAGTCGGGCAGCAGCGATGAGGAGGACGAGGAAGGGGACAACGACCGTCAGGACGAGAATCTGTCCAGCTCCGACGGCTCGCGATCCGGGTGGGTTTCTCCAAGATGAGGTGGAGGGAGGGAGGGAGGGAGGGAGGGAGAGGAAGGAAGAGGGGGTGGAGAGAGGGAGGGGTGGGGGAGAGAGGAGGAGGTGGGGGAGAGAGTTTAGGGTGGGGAGGCTGTTGTCATTGACTAGGCAGGTCACCAGGGAAAGGAATCAAGTCCAGGACACTTGGATTCATACAACAACAACTTGCATTTGTACCTAATAATATAATAATAATCACCCCTTGCAATTGGTTGCCGCGTTTCGCCCACAAAACACACAGTCACTCCGCTTTGCAGTGTACCCTGTGAAGCGCTTTGAGGCGTCTTGAATGCATTATTATTATTATTACCACTGAAAACGCACAGTTTGAGACATTGAGAGTTTTTGTGAGGACCTCTGACTTGCCGAGGGCTTTGGGATCGAGGGGCTCTGGGACTCTGACCCAGCGTGAGGGGCACTACTCTGCGTAAAGGCAAGTTGTTGTCGATGACGTGGTCTCGCGAGGTGACGTGCAGTCGGGTGAACTTGCTCTCGTTCTTTCAGACCAAATCAGAGCAAAGACGGAGACACCGACAGCATCAACACCATGGTGGTTCACGAAGGTGAGGACTCTCCAGAGGCGGAAACGACCGGAAGCTCGTACGACGATGGCACTATGATCGTCCAGAGGGTACGTGCCTTTTGGCCCACAGACACACACGCACACATACGAAAAACAACGCGCACACAGTCACTACACTTTACGGTGTGTGTACCCCGCGAAGCACTTCGAGCTGGCCGTACGGAATGCAAGGCTTGTTATTATTAGTCGACTATTTTTTGTGTAATTTGGTGTAAAATTCGCGTCGGAAACTTTTGTTGGATGAGGTGTAGAGACTTGGTTCTGGTAGAGACTTGGTGCAGAAACCATTTATTGCTCTCTCTTTCTCCCTCCCTCTCTCTTTCCCTCCATCTCCCCCCCCCCACCTCTCTATCTTCCCCCTCTCTCGCTCTCTCTTCCTCTCGCTCCCCCTCTCCAGACGCCAGAGGAGAAGCGAGGGCTCCACCACCCGGAGAGTAACGGCTTTGCCAGCCACGTGAACCTGCCCGACCTGGTGCGACAGAACCATTCCCCCACCGACCACAAAGGCTCCAACTCGCAGCTGGACAACGGCAGCGAGGTAAGCCCTGGGCACAAACCAGCCGACCAACCCACCCAGCCACAAAATACAGTCACTACACTTTACAGTATGTTCTGCGAAGTTGAGACGTCTCAACGACGTGACATCAAATGTACGTGTTATTTATTTACTATTACTATTGTTCTTCGCAGTTTCAGTCCCGAGGTCTTGTGAAGTCACCTGGTAAATCCTCCTTCACCACCTTCGTGGACCTGGGCATGTACCAGATGGGTGCTTCGGGCGAGACCTTGCAAATCAGCGGTGAGTACCGAGGCACGAGAGAGAGAGAGTCCAGCCTTTGCCCCACGAGGTGGCGAGCAGGAGGCCTGGGCACAGCATCGCATTGTGACGTTTTACCCAGCCCCTGCCTTTCTCGTCGGGAGGACGTCCCGAGGCGCTGGGCTGAACGGTCAGGGATTTGGACCCGAGCTGAACAGGGGGGGGGGTTGGGATCAGGAGGGGACGGAGGGCAGGGGGTAGGAGGGTGGGGGTAGGAGGGTGACCGAAGGTACGTTTGGTCGAAGTGGAGGCTCTTGAGACGGGCCTTGAAGGAGGCGAGGGAGGGAGGGGGCGAGCGAGGCGGAGGGACTGTGGGATGGAGTTCCCGAGGGCAGAGAGGCTGAAGGCCTGACTGTTGATGGTGAGGCCTCGCCTTCTCTCTTGCCTCTTTCCAGCCCCGTCTCTTGACCTTCCTATTCGACCGCGCCTTCTGCCACACGCGCGCGCACACATACCCCCAGGGTGCTCGCCGTGCGAGTGTAACCTTGTCGTTGTTGTTGCTGTATCGGCTTGAAGCCGGAGCTATAAAGGGCTGCTTGTGTTCCCCTCCTCCCGGCCAGGCTTGAGTCTCAACGATGTGAGCCGGCTGAGCCAGCTCAAGTACGACGACAGGAAGGGCTCGGTGGTCAACGTGAACCCGACCAACACCAGGCCACACAGCGACACACCCGAGATCCGCAAGTACAAGAAGCGATTCAACTCCGAGATACTCTGCGCCGCTCTGTGGGGTAAGAGGCAACGAGGTTCCCTCTCGCTCGCTCGCTCTCCCGCCCGCTCTCGTTCAAAAGTGCTTGACGGGATACACCGTAAAGTGTCTTTTGTGGGCGAAACATTAGAACATACAGCACACAAACAGGCCGTTCGGCCCAACAGGTCTATGCCGGTGTTTATGCTCCATGGGAGCCTCCTCCTGCCATTCATCAACTTAGCCTTCAAGCAGAACCTTCTATTCCTTTCTCCCTCGTGCACCTCACCAGCTTCCCCTTAAATACATCTATGCTATTTGCCTCAACTCCTTGTGGCAGCAGCTTCCACGTTCCCACCACCCTCTGTGTGAAGCCATTTCTTCTAACTTCTCTATTCGATCTGTTCGTGACTATTTTATATTGATGGGGCCCCTGGTTTCGGTGGACACATCTTCCCTAAGTCGACCCTATCCAAACCTTTCATCCTTTTAAAGACCTCTCTCGGGTCACCCCTTTACCCTCCTCTTTTCAAGAGAAAAGAGTCCAAGCGTGTTCAGCCTTTCCTGATAGAAGCACGGCCGCCAATTGCACACAGCGACATCCTCACAAACTATCATGGATTGAGTAACCACATTCCCATCACCACCACTGGAGCTCTCTACTCTAACCCCATTCCCTGCTCTCTCTCTCTCTCTCCCCCTGAGGTGTGAACTTGCTGGTGGGTACTGAGAATGGCCTGATGTTGCTGGACAGGAGCGGGCAGGGCAAGGTCTACAGCCTCATCAGCCGACGCCGATTCCAACAGATGGACGTCCTCGAAGGGTTGAACCTCCTCATCACCATATCAGGTGGGCGACTGGGAGAGGGTCCAGGAGGACACACCCAATTGGTCGGTTATCGTACACAGACCATAATAATAATAGTAATAATAATAATCCCGGCGTTTGACCCGGCGCCTCATCGCGTCTTCGGGGCATCTCAAAGCGCTTCGCGGGACACACTGTAAAGTGTAGTGACTGTGTGTTTTACGGGCAAAACGCGGCAGCCGATCGCGCCCAGCGACGTCCCCACAAACAGCCGTGGGTTGAGTGACCAAATTAGTTTTTGAAGGGATTATTGTGTAGAGTGTGCGTGTGTTGTGTGTGTTGTGCGCGTGTGCGTGCGTGTGTGTGTACATGTGCCTTACTGTGACTGCTCTCCCCTCTCCTTGCACTCAGGAAAGAGAAATAAGTTACGTGTCTATTACTTGTCTTGGTTGCGGAACAAGATATTGCACAATGACCCTGAGGTGGAGAAGAAGCAGGGATGGACTACAGTGGGGGACATGGAGGGCTGTGTGCACTACAAAGTGGGTAAGTACAGCCTCGACTGACTGGTGTATAATAATAATCCCATCTACAGTTTGGGACTTCATTTTTTTTGCCCAACCTGGTGTCTGACTGACACACACGGAAACCCGTCACCGATGCTTAAGAGTCTCCAAACCCAACTGAAAATTCCTGGCTTCCCGCCCCGACACATGGAAATCCCAGCGAGAGATTATCGGAATGGAAAGCTCTCTCTCTCTCTCTCTCTCTCTCTCTTTCCCTGGACGGACGCCCCCTGCTCACCTAATTCCGGAGAGTATTAGGCGCAGGTTGGCTTCGGGGGGAGCCCAGAGTGTGCGTTGGGGGTAACAGCTGGAGTCTAACCAGCTAAACCCACACACAGCTTAGCCAGCGAGAGAGAGCACTGTCTGGCCAAGCTTTCCCGCTGCTTGTCCAGCTAGGACCCCCTCCCCGCTAGTTAGTGAGTGAGTGAGTGAGTCCATGCGTGCGTGCGTGAGTGAGTGCGTGCGTGCAGGGCTAACAGGATCTGAGGAGGAGGAGGATTCCCTGCCCCCAGTGACTGGTCGGCCCTTCCAGGTCCTGTGCGACACGTGCGAGCGACTGCCAGGAATGGTGGAAGGCAAACCGGATGGACCTCGGTCTCCTTTGGCCCGGCAAGTTCACACGATCCTCACATTGTTCCTCTTTCTCCTTCCAGTCAAGTACGAACGGATTAAGTTTCTAGTGATTGCTCTGAAGAACTCTGTAGAAGTTTACGCCTGGGCACCGAAGCCTTACCACAAGTTCATGGCTTTCAAGGTACAGAGGGCATCACCCTGCCTGGTGGTGGGGTGGCTACGGAGGGTTTATATCTATGTGCCATCCAGTCGCTGTCTGCTGATTTCCCCCCGGCTCCACGTCGCGCTCCGCCACTGTCAAGCGCTCTGGGGCGCTACCCTGCACGAGGGGACGCTGTGTAAAGACGCTGTGTCGTCGTTGCTTTCGCTGCATTTGCCACATTTGTAAATAACCTTTACGGTTTAGTCTTTCACTTCAGGCCTCGCTAACCCTCCCTCCGCTGCGTCCTTCAAGGCACATCTCAAGACCCTGCTCTTCGACCAGCCGCGCCTTCGGTCACCCCCCCCCACCGCCTGCCCCCGCCCTCCACCCCCTCCTGATCCCAACCCCCAGCTCGGGTCCAAACCCCTGACTGTCCAGCGCCTTGGGATGTCCTCCTGACGCTGCGAAAGGCTCCGTGTTGTGGTGGATGTCTCAAAGCGCTTCACAGGATTTTTACTGTAACGCGCAGTGACTCGTTTTCTGTAAGTCCACGGACACGGGGCTCAGGAATATTCTTAATCATCTCAGAAGTGCGATTAATAATAATAACAATGATAATAATCCTGCCATCTGATAACATCGCCTTCTCACGTCTTCGAGCGGTCTCGAGGCGCTTCACACTGTAAAGTGTAGTGACTGGCGTGTATTTTTTTGCCGTGGCAGGCAATGCACATCCGCCGAGTGCGGTTGAGTGCTGTCTCTCCTCACGGTTCGTTCTCTCTCTCTCTCTCTCTCTCTCTCTCTAGTCTTTCTCAGATCTGCCTCACAGGCCAACACTCGTCGACCTGACGGTGGAAGAGGGCCAAAGGTTAAAGGTGATATACGGCTCGAGCGCTGGCTTCCACGCGGTCGACGTGGATTCCGGGAACCCGTACGACATATACATCCCAGTGCACGTAAGTGTTAGCGAGTTTCCCAGGCCCGTAGCGGAGGCCCGCGGCTCGCAGCAGGTATCGCCCTCGCAAACGAGCGAGAGGACCCGGGTTCGAGTCCCGGGCCGGCCGGAACACTTCCTGTGTTTACTCGGCAGTCGGTAGGAACCCGGTCGCTAGTCGATTGGCGGATCGCTTTTCCGTGTGGGGTGATAAAATCCCTTCGAACAAAAATAATAATAATAATAATAACTCGGTCGCTCCCAACCAGCGGCTGCTTGTGGGGCGACGTCGCTGGGCGCAGTTGGCTGCCGCGTTTCGCCCACAAAACACACGCACAGTCCCTCCGCTTTACAGTGTTGACTGTACCCGCGAAGCGCTTTGAGACGCCTCGACGAGGCGAAGGAAGGGCGGAGGCAGCTCACGCCAACACTTCTGCCAGGGAAAAAAAAACACGTCAGCGCCTCCTCCGAATTCGCCCCGCGCCCCCCTTTGGGACGTCTCGACGACGTGACAAGGCTCGGTGTCCAGGGCCAGGGTTATTATTATGAATCATTAATTATTATTATGAATTGTTTATTATTATTATTATTGTCGTCCTCCTCCGCCGCCCCACGTTGTACTGTAGATCCAGAACCACATTGTGCCTCACGCCATTGTGATCCTCCCCAACACGGCGGGGATGGAGATGCTCCTGTGCTACGAGGACGAAGGTGTGTACGTCAACACTTACGGACGCATCACCAAGGACGTCGTCCTGCAGTGGGGAGAGATGCCAACTTCCGTGGGTAGGTCCTGGCCACCTCCCTCCCCCCCTCTCTATCTCTCCGACCTCTCTCTCTCTCTCTCTCCGACCTCCTCGCTCCCCACTCACGCCACCCGCTGCCTCCGCTCGACAGGTTTCAGCCTCCTGCTCGTTTCTCGCCCCCCACCCCCCCCACCCCCACCCCGCTCTACCATCGGCGGCTGCGCTTTCAGCCACTGCGCCCTGAAACTCTGTTGCTTTCTCCCCCAATTCCTCCCCCTCTCCCTCCCTCCTTTCCTCCCTCCCCACTTACAAATCCCCCTTAAAGATCTTTTCAATTGTGCTTACGGTCACCTCCCCCCTCACTTCCTCCCTCCGCCACTGTCGAGCACTCCGGGACGCTGCGTGGGTGGGGTGCGGTTTAAGCACAAGTTGTCGTTGCTGTCGAGTAACTCTTTTAAGTCTTGCCCCCCCACCCTCCCTCGCAGCGTACATCTGCTCGAACCAGATCATGGGTTGGGGAGAGAAAGCAATCGAGATCCGATCCGTGGAAACTGGTCACCTCGACGGTGTCTTCATGCACAAGCGAGCGCAGCGGCTAAAGTTCCTGTGTGAGAGGAACGATAAGGTAACTCTCGCCAGGGTGGATTCCTGTCCGCAAGCCTAGGAACAGGAGGAGGCCATTCAGCCCCTCGAGCCTGTTCCGCCATTCTATTCGATCGTGGTTGATCTGTGCCTCGACTCCAATGACCCCGCCTTTGCCCCGTTATCCCTTGATTGGAGACCCTGTAGCTCGGGGGTTAGACCCCTCGCCTAGCAAGCCAGGGGACCCGGGTTCGATTCCCGGGCGGATCAAGTCGGGGCGAAATGTTGGGTACCCAAGTTTCCTTACAACGCGCGCGCACACACACACACACACACACACACACGCCTCTGCTTACCCAGCAGTAAGTAGGTTGTGAGTCAATTGGGGGGATCACTTACCGGGGATAATAATCCCTCCCAAAAATAAGTAAATAATGCGGTCACTTCAACCCACGGCTGTTCGTGGGGGACGTCGCCGGGCGCGATCGGCCGCCGCGTTTCGCCCACAAAGCACACAGCCACCACACTCGACAGCAGCGTGTCCCGTGAAGCGCCTTGAGACGTCTCGAAGACGTGATCAGGCGCCGCCGGGTCGCACCCCGGGGGTTGTTATTGTTATATTATGTACTTAACAAAGGATGAAAGAAATAATAATGAAATGATAATAATGTATTATTATAACAAACGAATTAACGTATTCACTCACCTGAATCCTTCTCTTCCCCCCCCCCCCCCCCACCCTCTCCCCCTTCCCCACACGCAGGTATTTTTCGCTTCAGTTCGGTCGGGAGGAAGCAGCCAAGTTTACTTCATGACGTTAAATAGAAACACAATCATGAACTGGTAATTAATAAAAAAAAAATTCATTAAAACTAAACCAAGGCACAGGAGGGCTGGGTTTTGTGTAAATAACGAGCTATTTGTTGACAGGCTGTCTTAAAATGCCTTCTCTGGAAGATGTGGTGAATTTAGTGCCTGAAACACACCTATTTCCCCCCCCCCTCCCCCCCCCCCCCCCCCCCCCCCGAAGAAGCTTTCCCACTTTTTTTCCCCTTCGCAATTAAACTTATTATTATTATTGTTGTTATTATTATTAATAATTAATTTTTTTGTGTGTTTTGTTATGAGGAAGGAGCGTATCTCACCCCTACCTACCACCCCGCCCTCCCCCGCTCTTCCACCCCAACCCCACCCCACCCCCGGCTTCCCACCCCCCCCCCCGCGCCCCGTTCTCTATTGCACTTGCTAGATCTCGTCCCAGATGTTCTTACGATCGTGGCTGATTAACTCTTATTACTGTGGCGGCGGCGGTGGGCGAGCAGTGAATTTGGTTAAGGAGCAAACAAGAGGGAGCGGTGGGAAAGGGAGTTAAGGGGTCAGACACATTGATCTCTCTGTCTCTCACACACTCTCTCTCTCCCCTTTCACTCGCGCACACTCTTTTTCTCCCACTCTCTCTCACCCTCACACTCTCACTCCCTCTCACACTCACTCTCTCTCTCTCTCTCTCTCTCTCTCTCTCTCTCACTTACTCTCTCTTTCTCTCCTTCACACTCTCTCCATCTCGTAAGCATCTTAACAGGGAGCCAGGCTTCTGCACTGACACACTCGGAAACCCATCACCGTGCTTAAAAAGTGTCTCGAAACCAGACCGAGATTTCCACCAAAACCCGGTATCAGGATTATTATGCGATGGGACAAACATCTAGCCTTGGCGTAGAAAATAATATTCCTTTTCCCAGTCGATTTCCCCCCATGGAGATTTCCAACCAAACTGAAACCCGTGACAATCATTCCCCCCCCACCCACCACCACCCCCTTTCCTCTTCCCCTTCCCTCCCCCGACCCCCTCCCCTCAATAAAAAAAAAAGCAGGGTTGTATCTTAAAGGCTGCAGTGTTTGTGGAACAAAAAATCGCATGGTATAGACTTTATACATCAATCTGCCGATCTCGACTTTCCTGTTTCAGTCTCTCTTTGATGTCTGTCTGTCTCTCTCTCTCTCTCTCTCTCTGTCTGTCTGTCTGTCTGTCTGTCTCTCTCTCTCTCTCTCTCGGTCTCTCTGTCTGGAGATGGACTGGTGTTTGGATTTGTGGACAAAGTCATCACAAAATTCCCTCTTTTTTTTTGTCTTCTCCCCCCCCCCCCCCCCCCCCTCCCCACCACACCCCCCCACCCAAGATGAATCACTGCCTTGCAAGCCACAAGAGCGAGAGGACCCGGGTTCGATTCCCGGGCGGGTCGGGTCGGGGCAAAACCTTCGGGAAGTTTCCTTACTCCCCACTCGCGCGCACGCGCGCGCCTCTGTTTGCCGGCAGTAAGTCGGAACCCGCTCGTTCGTCGATGGGCGGATGGGCTTTCCGGGCGGGAGTAATAATCCCTTCCAACAATAATAATAGTAATAATGCGGTCACTCAGCCCACGACGGTTCGTGGGGACGTCGCTGGGCGCGAGTGGCTGCCAGGTTTGGCCCCCAAAAACGCACAGTATGTTCTGTACAGACGCGATAAGGCGCTGTATCAAATCGATGGATTATTATTATTAAAAAGCTTGCGTTGCTCTTGAGGAGAGGCAGAGGTCTGCGAGTGATGGGGTTCTCCTTTTACCCCCCAACCTACCCTACTCCCTCCCTCCCTCTCTTTCCTCCCACCCCCCCCCCCCCCCGCCCCCCATCACCAGTCCATTCCCAGCGGGAAACTCTTCTGCAATCGCCGGTGGCATATTAAAGCTGTAAATGTAACTTACCTACCTTATGAGGGATTTTTAACTCTGCTTTTTTTGTAAGGAAAACGAGAATGAGCCAAGTCCCCCTTTCTGCTACTTAATCGATAAAAGCCTTACACCACACACACACGCGCGCGCACACACACACACAGACCCGCACAAAAACGCGTGCCTCTTTATCGCTCGTTCCCAGGCCAGCGCCCGGCCACCCTGTGAGCGGAACCGCATAAGAACTGCGCGCTTCTGGAGTCTCCCCTGTAGGTCAGGGGGGGTTAGACCCCCCCCCCCCTTCGCCTCGCAAGCCAGAGGGACCCGGGTTCGATTCCCGGGCGGGTCGGGTCAGGTCGGGGCAAAACCTTAGGCAAGTTTCCTTACTCCCCAAACACACACACACACACCCCTCTGTTTACCGGCAGTCAGGAGGAACCCACTCGTTTGTCGATTGGCGGATGGCTTTCCCCGGGTGGGGGGGTGGGTGGGGTGGGGTGGGGGACGGCGGCGGCGGTGATAATCCCTTCAAAGCAAAATAATAATTTGGCGGCTCAACCCACGACCGTTTGGGTGGGAACGTTCGCCGGGCGCAGTCGGCTGCCCGCAAAGCACACCCCACCTCACCACGGAGCGCTTCGAGACGTCTGAAGGACGTGACGAGGGCGGTGTATTCCGATGCCAGGCGTATTAATTATTATTATTATTATTATTATTATAACTGTTCCGCCATCTGTTGCCGTCGGCCCTGTAACATGACCAGTAATTGGCAGCCCCGGAGAGTTAAGAATCCCATGTAAGACGCCTCGTCTTAAATTGAATGAATGTAGCTTTTGACATTGACATAATTTATGTTCGGAAATGTTTTTTTTTGTTATGATGATGATGACGGAAAAAAATAAATACCGCCCTGTGCGGCGTTGTGGGGAATCTGCTGCGTCCGTCCCTCTCTCCCTCCCCCTCTCTTTCTCTCTCTCTCTCCCTCCCTCCCTCCTTTCTCACTCTCTCTCTCCCTCCCTCCCTCCTTCCTTTCTCTCTCATCTTCCCCCTCTCTTTCTCGCTCCCTCTCCCTCCCACCTCCTTCCGTCTCTCCCTCCCTCCGAGACCCTCACTCTCTCCCTCCTTTACTTTCCCTCCCTCACTCTCCTTCACTCTCCCTCCCTCCCTCCCTCCCTCTCTCCCCCTCTCTCTCTCCCTCCCTCTCTCCGTCGGATCAAGCCACCAGGACAACACGTTGAAGCGACTCGGATCAGTGTTAAACTTCTTGTTAGACCCTCGTTTAAAGACCTTCCTTCAACCAACCGCGCCTTCAGCCACCTTCCTCCCCCTCGCCCCCCCACCGCCACCACTGCCCCCCCACCCTCTCCTGACCCCAACCCCCAGCTCGGGTCAGAGACCCCCCGATTGTCCACCCCCCCCCCCCCCCCGACGTCTATCCCAAGTGATACAAGTGTCATGTGTTGTTGTAGTTGAACCAAAATCTTCTGAATGTGTGTGTGTCTGTGCTTGTCTGTCTGTCTGTCTGTCTGTGTGTGTGTGTCTGTGTGTCTGTCTGTGTGCCTGTCTGTGTGTGTGTGTCTGTGTGTGTGTGTGTCTGTGTGCCCATCTGTGTGTGTGTTTGCCCGTCTGTGTATGTGTGTGAATGTCTGTGTTTGTCTGCGTGTGTTTGTCTGCGTGTGTTTGTGTCTGTATGTGTGTGTTGTCTGTCTGTCTGTGTGTGCCCATCCGTGTGTGTGTTTGCCCGTCTGTCTGTGTGTGTGTGTGAATGTTTGTGTTTGTCTGCGTGTGTGTGCCTTGCGTGTGTGTGTCTGTCTGTCTGTCTGTCTGTGTGTGTGTCTGTCTGTCTGTCTGTGTGTGTGTGTGTGTGCGTGTGTACCAGGCTCACGGTTGAGCTTCAAGGATACCCCATTTACATTCCCTACCCCACCACCCCACTTATCTCCACCCCCCACCCCTCCCAGGAGAATATTTTGTTTGCAGGAGGTGCGAGGTCGAGGCGATGCTGAGTGGAGGAAATGAGGCAAATCTACACTGAACACGGCATCCGAACAGCCCATTTATTCTACAATCAGAAGGCGGAAATACCGCAGATGGCGGAAATCTGGAATAATAACCGATGTGGCTTCCGGACACTCAGCAGGTCAGGCTACGGAGAGGAGAAGGAGTTCACGTTGGAGGGCAATGAACTGGGGGGTGTGGGAAGGGGGCAGTTGAGAAGGACATTTTGCTATCGATTTTATTTTTCGTTCGTACGTCAGTTGGGCTTTGGCTGTGGGGTTAACAGGAGCCGAGGGGGAGGATTCCCTGACCCCCAGTGACTGGTCGGCCCTTCCAGGTCCTGCGCATGAGCCGGGGCCGGGCTGCCATCAGCGGTGACTGCCCTGGGACGCTGCGGCCCCTCCCGGCTCAGGAATCGGGGGCTAGAGACCGTCGTTCCGTTGCCAGCTCCGAGGAGACCCCCCCCGAGATGCATCTCGAGACCCAGAGGCCGTGTGAACGGTTACGGAAAGCCGGGAGGAAAGGCTGAGCGAACGTGGGGAGCTGTGGTTAACGTCCGAAGTGGTTGAAATCAGTGTTGGGGGGGTGGGGGGGTGGGATGGGGGTGTTGTAAGGCCTCCAGGAGATAGATGAGATGCCGTTAAGAGTTGCCCGAGGACAGCCCCGCCGACCCTTTACTCCAGCTTCCTCCGCCGCGCCGCTTCTATGCGACGCTCCTCCTGCTCCTTGCGTTTCGCAATGGCTTCCACGCTGAGCGCGCTGAGGCGGAACCACTCCGGGGCGAGCCACTCGATGGCCAGATGCTGCAACAAGGAACACAGGCGCCGTCTCTAACCCCGCTCCACTGCCTCTCGGGCAGAGGATTCACCGCAGCGGCGGCGGCTTTAATTCGCCCGCAAGACTTTAGTCGGCCACGGCAGCCTTCGGTCCACAAAACGCCCGGCCACTACGCTTTGGGGCGTCCGTCCTGCGAAGCGCTTTCGAGACGTCTCGGAAGAGGCGATCGGTCAGCATTACTATTTATTGATCGAGAGCGAGTCCCCGTAGCGTAGTTGGTCAGACCCCCCCCCCCCTCGCCTCGCAAGCGAGAGGACCCGGGCGGGTCAGGTTGGGGCGAAACCTTGGGCAGGTTTCCTTACTCTCCGTCTCGCTCTCCGCCCCCCACCACCCCACATACACACACCTCTGCTTACTCAGCAACAAGTAGGAACCCAGCTGTCAGTCGGCTAGCGGATCGCTTCCCGGGGCTAATGATCCCTCCAAACAAAATAATAATACGGTCACTCAATCCACGACTCTCTTCCTCCAATCTCTCTGTCTCGGCTCCTGCGACCCCTGCAAGCCAAAGCCATGACTTAACGGGTGGTGGAGGGCGTTTGGGTGGTGGGTGGCGGTGGTTCCCAGCTGGACCGAGGCTTCGAGACGTCTCGATGGAGCGCGGCGTCGAACGCAAGTGCTTACCTGTAAGGTGTGGACGAGGCAGCCGTTGGTCCTGGCTTGCAGACCCACCGTGTTGAGGGCTTCTCGGGCATATTGGTCGGGCGATTTGACGAACACCCCCAAGTCCTTGTAGTTCATCTTGGTGGCCACAAACAGCGGCATGACACACTGCGAGACAGGGCGAACCCGGTTGAAAGAGCGAGCGACTTGAGCCGGGAGAAGCGCGAGAGCGAGGACATTTAACTTATCGCCCATTCCAAGAATCCTCCCAACCGTGACGTGGAAATCCGCAGGGAGAGAGCGTCGGAACGGTACGTTCTCTCTCTCTCTCTCTCTCTCTCTCTTCCTGGAGGGACGCCCGCCTGCTCACCTAATTCCGGAGAGGATTAGGCGCAGGTTGGCTGGCGAGAGCCGAGGCTTTGGGGCGGGGGTTAGGGGGGCGGTGGGGGGCCCCAGGGTGTGTGTTGGGGGATAACAGCTGGAGTCTAACCAGCTAAACCCACACATAATTTGGCCAGAGAGAGAGAGAGAGAGAGCGCGCTGTCTGGCCAAGCTTTCCCGCTAGTTAGTTAGTCAGTGCTTTGGCTGAGGGGGAGGATTCCCCGCCTGGATGGCTATCCCGTTGCTTGTGTGCATGCCGGGGGGGGGGGGAGAAAAAAGGGGAAAGAAAGGGGAGGCACTTGACTTGATTTCTCCCCCACTTCCCCCTTATCGTGGCAGGTTCACAGAAACCTCCCTCCTCACCTGCACGATAATCCCCTTCGTCTTGTACTCTGTGTTCAGAGCTCGAGAGAAGAAATCGATGAAGACCTGGGGTGCGAAGAGGAGATAGTGGGGGTAACAACAGCTCGCACCCCTCGCGCAGGGTAGAGTCCCGGAGCGCTTGACAGTGGCGGAGAGCGATGCCGGGCTGGGGGGTGGGGGAGACAGAGAGAGGGGGGAGATGACCGTAAGCCACGGTCGAAGACCTGAAGGTGGGGGAGGAAGGAGTGGGCGAGGCAGAGAGATTGGAGGAAGAGAGCGACAAGATTGTCGGGGCGGGGGGCAGTGGCTGAAAAGCACGGCCGCCCACGATGGAGCGGAGGGGGCGAGGGGCGAGCAGGAGGCCGGAGCCGGTCGAGCGGAGGCAGCGGGTAGCGGGTTGGGGGGTAAGCGAGCGGGTGGGAGAGGCGGGTAGGGAGGTGCCAGGGCGGGAAGGGATTTGAAGACGAGTTGAGAGGAGCTTGAAATCCATCCGTTCGGTGATAGGGAACCAGTGGGGCCTGGGGAGGGCTGGGGGTGATGGGTGGGGGGGGAACGGGGTTTAGTGGGGGTGAGGGGGAACCAGTGGTGCCTCGTGAGGACCGAAGAAGAGGGTCTTGAGATGCCCACCTTGGTGGCGGAGTACATGGTGAACATGGGATGGGGGTGGGTTCCTGCTTCTGACGACACATTGATGATGATTCCCTTTTTCCTGGGTCAACAAAGAAGAACTTTACATAAAAGTCAGATTAACCCCCACTCCCCTACCCTCTCTCTCTCTCTCGCCCCCCCCCCTCCCCATCGTGTCACTGCTGGGGCTCGCTCCCCTCACCCCACCGTAACCCGATACGTTCTAGGAGATCGATCACTTACCTTTCAACCATCTGTGGAAGGATTATCCCAGTCATCTATCAGAAAAAAATCAGGTACAAGGGACATATTGAAGATCCTTAATAGTAATAATAATTCGTAACCAGCCTTGCATTCGATCTAGCGCCTCATCACGTCTTCGAGACTTCTCAAAGCGCTTCTCGGGATACACAGTAAAGTGTAGTGACCCTATATTTTGTGAGCAGCCAATTGCGCAGTGTCCCACAAACAGCCGTGGATTTGAGTGACCAAATTATTATTATTTTTTGAGGGATTATTACCCCCGGAAAAGCAATACGACAATAGGCTAACAAGCGGGTTCCTACTTGCCGCTGCGTAATCAGAGGCGCGTGTGTGTGTGTGTGTGGAGTAAGGTTTCGCCCTAACCTGACCCGCCCGGGAATCGAACCCGGGTCCTCTGGCTTGTGAGGCGAGGGGTCTAACCCCTGAGCTACAGGGGCTGTGGGGTGGGGGGAGGGGTCTAACCCCTGAGCTACAGGGGCTGTGGGGTGCGAGGCGAGGGGTCTAACCCCTGAGCTACAGGGCTGAGCTGCAGGGGGTGGGGTGCGAGGCGAGGGGTCTAACCCCTGAGCTACAGGGGCTGTGGGGTGCGAGGCGAGGGGTCTAACCCCTGAGCTGCGTGGAATCTAAACTTGAAAAAAGGTGAAGTGACTGTGCTCACCATCGGGCCCGAGAGAACATTGCAATTGACGATGTCCGCGATTGCCTGAAAAACAAGAATCCGGCAAAAAAACGCTGAATTATCTTCTCGACATTCGGGGGAAAATATTCAGAGAGTTATCGAGGAAAAAAGCTTGGGACACATTCTCTGTATGACAACAAAATAATAATACTAATAATAATAATAATATTATTATCCACTGTCTCTCCATTTCCCCCAGAGGATAGAGTTCAAAATCCTTGTCCTCAAAGCCCCTCCGAGGCTTCGACCCTCCCTACCGCTGCTGACCCCTTGTCAACCCGTCCGCTCCCCGGAAACGGTCGTGGGTTGAGTGGCCGCATTATTATTATTATTATTATTATTATGTATTTCGCTGCTCATCTTTTTTGCTCGTACCTTTGACAGCCTGACCCCCCCCCCACCCACCCCCCAGTGACTGGAAGGATTGAGGTTACCTGCTGCGGCTCCGTGACATCGAGGAAATAGGACGGGATATCAGCCGGCTGGTACGTCTTTCCCACGTTGTTTACTGCCGAAGGTAAATTTCTTGGTGGATTAGCACGAAGACACCTCTGTACGACTGTCTATAGACATTAACAGCGACACCGCTGGAGAATAACGACGCCGATCCTTGCCATTTCCGACCCGGCGCCTCCTCGCGTCTTCGAGGCGCCTCAAAGCGCTTCACGGGATACGCCGTGACTGTGCGTTCGGTGGGCGAAAGGCCGCCCCCCCCCCACCACCCCCCGAAAAAAAAAAGTAATAATAATAATTCAGTCGCTCGAACCGCGCCGGTTTGCGGGGACGTCGCCGCCGCGTTTCGCCCGCAAGAGAAACAGTCGCCGCGCTCCGCGGTGCAGCCCCGTGAAGCGCTTTGGGGCGTCTCGGAGACGGGATGAGGCGCCGGATAGGAACGCCGGGATTGTTATTACTCTTATTACTATTGTCGTTAATGTCAATTCAATTCATCCGGTGCGACACGCACCCAAAATGCCGATTTCCAGGCCGCCCAAGGACTGCGCGATGGGTCCGTATATGGACGGTCCTTTCGTGAAGTCGGCCTGGATTATCTTCACCGACCTCCCGTGCTCCTTCTCTGCCGTGAAACAAGACAACAACAACCTGTGGTTATACAGCGCCCGTCTCGAGGGGGAGGGGGTGGGGGTTAGTGACCCGGAGTCCGACCTCGAAACCCTCTCCACTCACCGATCTCTGCAGCTGTGTCTTTCAGTCTCTCCCACGAGCGGCTAATCAATACCACGTTCAACCCTTGTCTGGCCAACTGCCGATCGATAGCAAACACAAGAGGAGATTAGGCTGAGTTTCTTATCTGCTGCCCCCCTCCACCAACCCCCCCCCCCACCCCCCAGCCCTCCCCACCAATTCCCCCGTACCCACCACCACCCCTCGCCCACCCGCCTCCGTGATCTCACCTCTCCCTCCGCCCCTCTCAACTCCCCACCCACCCACCCACCCACCCATTAATTCTTATTGATAACGGTTTCCCCCGCAAGACACACAGTCGCTACGCTTTGCCGCGGAGTCTGAGAAGCCCTTCGAGGCGTCTCATAAAGCGCTTCGAGTTCCGGAGAATCATACGGTCGAGCGAAGTGGCTCTGTGTTTTGCGCTACGGAAACAGGTGTGTGAGTGGGTGT
>NW_024704847.1:0-22600 GCF_018977255.1 Callorhinchus milii
AGGAGCTTGTGGGTTCGATCCCGACCCTGACGCCTATATATTTGGAGTTTGAATTTTATCTCCCCTTGGTCTCCTGGATTCTTCTCTGGGTCCTCCGGTTTTTCCGTCCACATTTAGAATCAACACCATGAGCATTTGACTGATATATATTTCCACATGATGATAAGTCACTTCGTTGAGCTACCATTTGTGGCCATGTCGCTTCTGAAAAAAGAGCTATACATATTAGTGGGCCTTACCTGGTTAAATAAAAATCTTTAGTTTAGTTTTAGTTTAGACTTCTGGCCAAGCGTGGAAGAAGAGGCCAAGTACTCTCGAGAGGGGGCCTCTAGCCCTTGGGCCAGCAGTTGCGCAAGCAAAGCAATTTCAGGGCTCCACATATAGCTTTTAAACACACATTTATGTAAAGAATGCTTTGAACAATCATTTATAAGAAGTAGTACATTTTCTCTACGCACACAAATGCTTTAAAGAAACTGGGCCAAGTTATTATCATTTTTTGGCGTCAACAAAAACCCGGGGGAAAACGTTACTTCTGCGTTTAGTGTCACTCAGTCATCGGCTGGTAACACCCGACCGATCCATGGCCATCAAATCATTGGACTCGAGGTACAAATACCAGCTCGTGCTTATTTATATACAAATTATTTGCTATTGTTGGAATTTGTTCTACATGGTCGCGAACAAAGCTACAAACGAGACACCAACATCCTCGCATTCAACGACTGCCACGCAACTCAACGCATTTTCTGCCTGCGTAGCCACGGAGCACCCGGCAGGGATCGCGTGATGGTTTCAGGTGGTCTTGCGTGGACAACTCAAACTCAGCCTCATCACCGCGAGCTAAAAGGTCTGGCACTGCAATGGATCGGCGCAAATAACAGCGGCGGTGACCGAAACACAATCTCTTGTGGCTACACGGCGGGAATTAGGTACCGTGTTGACACAGCTGACAAGCGTGTTTTTTTTAATCTTCACAATCTCAAATCCAGTGGTGGTGGTGGTGGTACAGCGGGAATAAATACGGAGACGATTTTAATCTCTACACGATCCTTCTTCAACGGCCGCCTTTCCTCCGACAACAAATAGATCATTCCTTGTGGGACGGTTTAGCCACAAACTCTTCCATATCACGGTAGAGTTGTGTGTGCACGCTTTAATTTCCACTTTCTCGTTCACTACTCGCTGTTGTGCATTGCTAGCTATTGCATAGGATGATGCTTTGTTATACTTTTTTATTCAAACTAAGTAATCTATAAGTTTACACATATGTGTTGAAATAACGTAAAAAATGTATACAGCCATTTTTCATTGCACTTCTGGATGAACGCTTTCTGGTGCCGTGTCAACCCATACGGGTTGTTTGACTTTAGTTCACCACGCGTGGTCAGTGCGAGTTGGTGAAGCTGTGGGCAGGCAGGACCGGTTCAAATTTCGCTCACCACTCATGTTAGCCAATGGTTGGGAATCAAATTCAAGTCGTCGGGTTCACAGAGCTGCGTCCTAACCAATGCGCCACTACCCTAAGCCCCAAGGTGTAATTTAATTCATTGTATCATGTTTCTACATACATAGCGTTAATTGTATCAGTACTTAAATCAACGGAACACATGGATCTGGGAACAAATGCAAATTCGAGAGCATACTGAATGCTGATAAAAGTAAGTGGGGGGCTTGGGAAGGACAAATCACGATGAGAGGGGATGATGGATGAGAGTGGCGACAGGAATAGCAGCCAAAGGACGGAAGATGCAGTGCCGGATTATCCGAGTAGCAAAAGTAGCACATGCTACGGGCCCCGCACTTTCAAGGGCCCCGCGCTAAATGCTTTCAAGCTATCAATTCCGGTTCAGTGATTCTGCACTTGCTCTATTACTATAGCTGTATTACTATAGCCAACTACTAAGGGTTGTTACGTAAACAGAACATGCCAATTCGTCACTAGTACAGCACTAGTGTATAGTGTAGTGTGTAGTGTAGTATACTAGTACAGCCCACCGGTGTGTTGGAGAGCCAAGCCACAACATTTACAATCAGAGTACGACGTTTCGCCAGTAATTACAACCAGCTTCATCAGGCGATAGCCAGATTTGTGGAGAGTCCACCTGTTTCGTTCCTTATACAGAGGTGTAGATGTGGTGACCACGCTTCTGCACTCTTGCGCAAAGTGGGGGGGGAGGGGGTTAATGAGTCAACTACATTATGCATGCGCATTATGCGACCCCTTTGATCTGCTCCTTCCTGTCCATTGTGTGTATTAATGCAAAATAATTTAATAAAATACACTACACACAGGCTAGAATTGAGCCATGTGTACGAGCTGAACATGTCTGCATGCAATGCACCGATTCATCTGCTAGTCTGGTGAAGCGTTCCTTCCAAAGACCAGGGTCGGGGCAGCCTCTGTCTGACAATATCATGGATTAAAACTTTGCAGCGCGTACCTCGAGGTGTCAGCGGTTGTGCCGTTTCTCTGCGGTCGCACAATGTAAGCATTGAGTACAAAAAACATAAAACACCCTTTGTTGAGCTTTATTTGGCAACGACACAGAAAGATCAAGGGTGAACCGCTTAAGGTCCGCACACTGCTTGCGCAACGGCGGTGAGATGTTAACTACCTCGCCTGGTATACAGGAGGTCGTGGGTTCGATCCCGCCCCAGACTCCTGTATATTTGGTGTTTGCATGTCTCTCTCCCCGTAGAATCAAAATGCGTTTAGAGGGTTTGGCTGCTATACATTTCCAAACGATAAGCTACTTCGTTGAGCTATCATTTGTGATAGCCAGGTCGCTTCCGAAAAGAGTTGCATAGCTCTGTGAGCCTACTTCATTAAAATAAAATACACTTTTCGAAAAATCTGTAATGCCGTCGGCGGCACGTCCTATTAGCGAAAATTATACAAGTCTTCATTCGGTATTGGATTCCAGCTCAGAGCTGATGCACGTCCGATCAGCACAGTTGGCTACATACGGTGCAACAGAAGTTCTACATACGTGTAAACTTACACTTGTGTTCTGACAGCCACATCCACTGATTGGCTCTCGAGCGCACAGAATGCCAATGGCCGGTTTTTAGCCTGACACCAAATATTTCCACTGCAGCGGGAATGTAGCCTCGCTGATCTGACTGTGTTGTGACTCACCCATTAGACCTCAGGAGGCTCCCAACAACACGAGATCTCATTAACGGCTTGTACGCTAGAAATTCAGAATTAATGGGGACGGCGGATAAGGACCTCGGATGAAGATGAGCACGGCTCAAAGGTCAATTGAGCAGGGAGACGAATTGACTTTTGCTTTTTGTTGCAGGAATTGGCTCGTATGAAAGCTAGAGGACCCGAGCGCGATTCCCGAACGTGGCTACGAGGCCATGGCCAGAACAGAAAATTGTTCGTTCGAGGTGGCAAATATTTTGTCATGCTAATGTTTTGTTATCTGGGTGATACAAGTAGATAATGTGATTTGAATAAGGCTATTGCGTAATTCACTTCAAATTGGCGATTTAAATGTATTGGATGAAGGCATCTCTTCATTGAAGTGTTGCCATGTCAGTTGGTACCAACAAGGAAAATAAATGGGCTGGGCCCTTGCATGAGAACATGGGTGGGCGAGTGATTATAATCTGAACGGGTCTCGGGCCTCTCGTCCACTTCACCAACCCATACGAGCCATCACGGCGCAGTATGGTCAAACAATATCCATGATCTACGCAGTGTGGGAAGCCTTCAGTGGATTGTATCAAGCCAGTAAAACGTGTTTTTATTATTGTTATTACCAATGTTCTTCCTGATAATTAAAAACTGAACTTGTGGGTAAGTACAATTCTAAATTCGTCTCCTTTGTAAGGCTGAAGCTGATGCTGAGCAAAAACTCGAATTTTACGATGAATTCGCAAGATTCAGGATCCTGATTTGATTCAAGAATACATTTTTTTTTTAGTCGTGTTGAACGTAGAAAAACCTAGTGGCTGGAGGGGGGGGGGGTCACGTAAACTCATTACATACGAGTAAATATGAATTGAACACACTAATTCGTGCAATGCAATGCATGCACCGTGGGCTTAAGAATCTATATCATATTGCACAGTCGTGGGAAGGTTTTACAATGGGCTGCCGGTGAGTGACAGCGCATCTGCTACCGGGGCACTGTTCCGACCAGCGCAGCTGATAATATCCTCTTCTGTTTGTCCGCAACAGTTGCCGTGTTGCATCCGAGTTTGAGCAAATTAATGACACTTTTTTTCTGTCCGAGATGCATCGTGGCAATATTCTACACCGCCAAGACGAACCTTCACGGGCCAAGAGGGCAAGAGGAAGCTCACAGTCACGCTGAGCAGCGCTCTCGAGCCGCACACACAGGAAACCTGAGGTTGAAAGTACAGATTTTTTTTTAACAAGTCTACAAAATCCCAGGCAATCGCAGCCGTGTGCTCGAGCGAAACAGCTCCGGAGTGAATTGTGGCACCCGCCACGACTATATTGCAGGGATGTTATCAATTTGAATGGCTCGCGTCGTCAACTGTGCCGCGTGGTGCTCTCCATGTGAGCGTTTTCACTTCCCGAATATCGAAGTTGCCCATGTCTGTTGATAGAGCAGGAGTGTGTAAGTGAATGCAAGCTGGAATTTCTCTACTTACTGTACTCTGGTTTCTTCCCACGCAAAGCCAAATGCTCGTTACAGCACTTCAATTGGCCCAAAACATTTAACAGGACCCTCTGGGAAATGACTTTAAGTGCAGAAGTGACGCTTTCACGGGTCATAATTGACATTATTGTTATTATTACCGCAAGCCCTCTGCCTGATACACAGTCCATTTTTTTATTCAGCGGCCCTGACCGGGCGTAACACATGCTGAATCGCTACCATCGCCGCCCTACGTTGTGCGCTCCCAAATGTTGCAGCAATTAACTTGGAAACCGACCCCAACCACAGAACAGGTTGGTCCGCGGGCTGTGCCGTGCAGCCCTCTCTGACGAGATGTCCGTTCGTTTCGCTCCACGCGCTGCTTGTTCGCGTAGAGGTCGAACGACGCAACCGCACAAATCGTAAATGCGTCTGAGAGAGATTGCCGTGGGTGCTTTCAAAGTTCAACTGCTTGATCAGAGGCCCAACTGATTACTGTCAGTCACCGTGCCCGTTGCCATGCAATAAAGCACCCAACTCAAGAGTCTCCACGAGTGTCAAAGTCTTCTATCTACCGCCATAAACGACAACGTTAAGTTTCAATGTAGGGAAACCATAACCCAAGGACAATCCAGCTCTGTGCTACTCACTAAAAAGAGTCCAAGTCGAGTCTGAAGTCATCTCAATGACTCGAGTCCAAACCTCTGCTAAAAAGAGTACGAAATAGAATCTCAAGGTTCTACTTCCAACTTAGTTTTTATATATACGGTGTGTCAAGTAAAGAAAAAGGGCAGGTTTGTGGGTACATTAAAAAAACTGCAGCAAATGCTGTCTGGTTGCAGACCGTGAGGGCATACAGTCACTCCACCTCTCTAAATGTCTATCGTGGCTCAGAACAGGCCGGGCAAGTGGCGCCAATTACCAGGCCGGGCAGGGCCGCTCCAGGAGAGATAAGTTCATCGCAAACCCGACAATTATCACGTCAGACCCGTCGGGGAGGGGGGCCTCTCTTAGCTCCAGGGGGAGGGGGGGCTCTCTTACCTCCAGGGGGCAGCGGGAGGGGGAGCTCTCTTACCTCCAGGGCAAAAGCAGAGGCACAGGAGAGCTGACAAAATGACTTTGCACAAGATGCCGAACCCCATCGTCTTGAGTGCATGCACAGCAGCAGCCGCCTAGGGCTCGGGGCAGAGCACGCCCCGTGCAGCTGATGTCACCGCAGTGGCGATTCGAGTGGCTGAAGGTCAGTCAGCGCAGGTCGTTTTTTGGAATTGGACTCTTTTTTTGTCCTTAACTTGCTAGTTCCTCAACACGTCTGTGGCTTTGCTGTCGGTCAAACGCCCACGCGCGTTTGCCGGTCACGGAAAAAAAAGAAAAAAATCATCACATTAAACGCCCAATTCCAAGAATCACAGCATGTCCCAAATCCGTCTATATCTGTGAAGCAACGCGGCGGTGTGCGACGAGACGCCCTCGTCTCAGAGACACGGCACACAGACGAGTGTGGGCGTTGAAGGGCGTGCATACGACAACATATACGTGCAACCGATGTCTCCGTTGTGTTTGTGGAATTTCCAACACCAATTGGCCGTTTTTCAAAGGCCCCTTTTTGGCACAAAGCGGCAGCAGCAGCGGCACGACATGCCGGAAGACACCTTGACATGGCGAGCCACCAAAACTAGGAAACTGAGGTCTGCGTGCGTGCAATTTCGTTTTAAATCATTAGGCTTACGTGTGAGTGTGTTTTAGGAGTGCTAAGGGTTAAGATTAGAACATGAGTTAACATTCATAAATACGGGGTGTATTGTGTTTCCATACACAATTTAAAATGATGCATTGTAATAAGTGTGGCATTTTAAAGGTTTTACATAACCCAGATGGATTCATATTTAGATTATGTGGAAACTATCATACACAATAGATGAGCATCAATAGTACATTAATAATCTCATTTATTTACCCAGGGAAGCCTCAACAAATCTCAAGTCGATTTTTCAAGGGGTCCCTGCTTTTCGATGTTTTCCGATTCTGTCTTAAGGTGTGTTTTGCACATGGGAAAAAAAAAAACTATCGACCAGAGAAAAGCCCATTCATACAAGGAACTAACACTCAAGAATCTGTACAGATGGGTTCACAAACACACTCGTTGTACTGCCACCCCCTGGCCACCGCGCAGCTCAGTCAGTGATCCGCAAACCCTTGCCCCCCAAGCCACCCCGGCTAAACCTCACCGCCGTGGGAGTCGAGTACTAGGTGAGTGAAAGAGAAAGAGCGGTGTAGAGATCGGCGGTGCAATAGTTAGCGCACTGCGCCACGAACCCAGCCACCCAAGTTGTATTCCCACTCATGCCAAAATAACAGTGGCGAACCGATCCTGGGCCTGCACGAGGTTGACTCAGCCTTGCTTGAGTACCTGGTGCATTGTGCAAAACATCAGCACTGGGGAGACAAAGGCGGGCAGAGGTGGTGCTGGCCACCCACCCCCTTGTGTGCCGTGCCGGCCTTCATAAGTGCTCGCTAAGAGCATTTGCCCCATCCGTCTGTTAAAGTCTATAAGCGAGATCGTTGTCTTTATGAGTGATACACAGTTGAATTGACATGCGCTTAAGAGGTGCAGCCGACACGGAGTGGTTGTGCTACACCACTTCTCGGAAGCGTGGTCACAAACAATTCACATGGCAAACAATTTCAAACACCTGTGAAGCCAACAAAAGGTTCAACATTTGTATAAGCTGGATAGGTGTGGCGCAGATAGCGTGCCTGAATTAAAAAAAGATATTAATCACACGTGCTTTACCACCCAGACTGACCAACATGGAGAAGTAGAGCCAAATAACTCCCATGAACAAAGGGCATTATGAACCCACTCACCTGAACTTGATTCAGCCGTGGATGCATAAAGGGCTGGTACATTACATTGCAAGATAAAAGTGTAACTGTATCTCCTGCGCAATGTTGAATGTGGTTCGGTCCTGTTCTGTGGGAAGGCAACTGTCGTTGCGTTCCATTTTGCGTGACCGGTAAAGAGACCGGGAGGCTTCAGGCAATGTACAGACTACAGACACATACTTGTCTCGCTTGCACGGGATAATGTAGCATTAGGCGAGCACTACGGCTAATGCCTTGCTCAGGCGAGCCTGACTTTGCGGATGAGATACCGAACATCAAAACCGGTCCAGAGTTTGAACCAACGCTGCTGGAATGATACACCTCCCAGAAGGCCGGGTGGCTTGTGTTTTATATACACAGGGACAGATATGTGAAGCAGATGTCTTGATCTGCTCATTGTTTAGTTTCTCATGCTCTGCGCTATAACACTAAGACCGGCAAACAATTTGCATGAACGCCATACGTGGAATTTTCCACTTGGTTCAAGGGAGACTCGGTTCACTTAAATGCTTTGTAACAGAACATCTATTCTCGTGCCACAACAAACGTCTTTAAAGCAAAAGTTACAGAGTGACATCAACTCATAAATCTTCAATCGTTATTTAATTTCAGAGACTACAATGACATTTGCTTTTATGGTTTTATACCCATAGCAATCACTTTGAAAATTATAGTGCGGAGGCAACTCTTAAACAAATATCATCTCAAGATCACGCATACAATGTAATAACGTTTATGTTGACTTTTTGGAATCTTACGAAATGCATTTGACAATGACCTTAAATCAATTAACCCGGGGGAGGGGGGGTGGTCATGACCAGTTCAGATGCACTCACCACTGATGTTAACCGTTGCCGGGAATATAAATCAGGTCGCTGAGTTCATATCCCAATGAACTAATGACTACAGTGCCTCCACTCTGCCCCAAGTGAAGATACAAGGTTAAGTATTATTTTTTTTAAATCATGCAAAAGATATTACCTTTCATCCTTTCATGAGAATCCCTATGGAATGAGAGGAAACCAAAACAATCTTACAAATCACAATGGTGACCTCGACGTGTAGGTTCAGCATACGATGTGATGCAGAATGACGAAGTCAATCTGATTTATGGAGGATGAGCAAGCGTTCACGCCTCCATAATTTAAAAGGTTGGTGGTGGTAGGGAGCGGTGGTGCAGTGATAAGCACACCACACTATATACCCAGTGACCTGAGTTTCTGGCCACGGCTAACATCACTGGCGAGCGATATTCGAACTGGTCCCCACAACTGACCAGCGTGGCCAAGTACGGATCCATACTCTTAGGTTTTATCGGTAAAGTCACGTATGGTAAAAATAAAAATAAATAATATAAATAATAATAAAAATAAAATAGTACGGATCCAACAAACCTCATGACTGACACGGTGTGGGAAGGCCTTCATTCAAGCAATGGTTGTACAAAGGACTGTGCGAATTTTATCACTCTTAACAAGAGCCAGGATGTAGTAAAGATTGGACATTTATGAGGAAAAGAAGTAAGAGCATGATTTATTTCCATATTTTGGACGTGAACATGATGGCCCCATCCCAACCAGATGGCTCCATATTTATAGAGTCGCGTTCTGAATAAATGATCAACGTGACCCGCGCATGCCCATCACAAGAGATTATTATTTTGCGATGTTTCGCGGATTCATAAAAGGCTTTAACAGCGCTTAATAATAGTTCTAGAGATAATAACGCCTACTGAACAATATAAAAATCCGATTACTTACATTTAATATTTTCATACTTTGTGCGCTACATTTGGAAGTAGTGAAATCACTGTTATAGTATACGGCAGAAGTGGCGGTGCAGAGGTAAGCACACTACGCTATGAACTTCTCGAACTGAGTTCGAATCCCAGCCTTGGCTAATATCAGCGGCGAGCGATATGACGAGCACTAGATAGAAAATGCTTCATCCAGCAGCTGATTAACAAAGGGTTGTAGAGTATTACTTAAGGCAAGATAGGCAAATCATTGATAAAGTCATACCCAGTATACATGCTATCGTTTGCATCACCTACAAATTAGGCAAGAACTGATTCACTCACTGCCTGCCACCCCCTACGCGATTAGACGAATTGTGAAAATTTTGCAGTCGTGATTTGATTCAAGGATGAATTGTTTTGACCCTTTTTTTACTTTGGAAAGGTGGAATTTCCACCACAGTTTGCCATCGCTGTAAACAGGAGTTGAGCTTCCATCTCGGATTGGTTTGAGGCGGGAATTAACTCTGACTGGCAAAATCAAACCTGTAAAGTGAACACAGTACGCTCATTGGTTGATTTGTGAAAGTGAACCGATACAAGTCCTGCAAACTCTGAGCACGGTGGTTTTTAATATCCCTGGAATAAGCTCATTATGCAAACAAGTAGCAGCTACATTTAACACGTGGGCTTTCACGACTAACATATGATTCGTAACCAATTTCCACCCAATTGTAAAATGTTGTGGATTGCTCTCCAACACACCGGTGGTGCTGAAGCAGCATTACATTGGCGCAGTGGCGGCTCCTGCAAAATCTCTCAGGGGGGGCAAATGTCTGGATGATTGATAAGGATAAGGTCCACCCATGTAATGGATAAATTAACAGCTTAAGCATGTAAAGGCAACTTCACTTCTTTAATATTAATGAAAAATAAAGTGAATCTTACAATACATCTTGTTTGTTTCTATACTCACTATTAAAACAAACCACTCAAGTTTATTTTATTAAAGATTCCACTAGGTGGCGACAAATTATATTGTTGGATGAAACGTGCTTACGTATGATGACGTAAGCACGTATGATGACGTAAGCACGTTAGGGCGAGCCCTCCCGGAAGCCATAGAGAATGCATTGCAGCGCCGCCGTTCGAAAAAAAACATCTTTGAATGTAAGTCTATGGGACCACTCGGGGCGATTCTCAGCTGGAGGGAAATCGCCCAAAAAGAGGCGGTACTCCACAGAACGTAGCATGACGCTGATTGGACTATATCCAGAGGCACAGTGACGGCTAGCGTGACTCTGTGGTTGAATGACATTGGTGGTGCGTCGCCCAATCGCCCTAATGAAGAAACCGCCCCTGCATTGGCGCATTTGTTCACGTTACCACTTTAGAAAGTTGGGTCTGTCGGGTGGAGGAGGGGGGTACACGACACAACTTTTGACTCCCGCGATCCAACTCCAAACAATAACGAATGAGGTGCAGGGCGGCAGCTATTCCAGGACACAGTACACAGCGGTTCCATACCCACAACCTCAACGTAACGTTCAAACAATCTACAGTGTGCAGTGCATTGCATTGTCCGCAGACTATAATTGGGGATTCTAAAAGTAACGCGGCAAGCGCTGTTCACACAACTCCCCTTTCGTACGGCCGATGCAAGAGGCAGAGGGATGATCACAATTTCCACATTCACGGCGTTCAAGGCGGCAGGCAAACCCGCGTCGGGAAGTAGTGCATCCCCGCTGCGATTGCACCCCTTTTTATTATTACACGCTTTTATTTAACTCACTCCGTCTGTTGTCGTATCCTCAAAAAAGAAATCTTGTAACTCAATTTTTACCAACTTTCCAATGTGCTCTCGACTGCAAACTTGGTATACTTATGTCATACTGATGGCACGACTATATTATACTATTAAAATAAAATATATATATGTGTAAACATTTTACACGCTTTTTTTATTTAACTCAAATCTTGTAACTCAATTTCAACCGTCTTCCCAATGTCGTATCGACTGCAAACTTGGTATAGATATGTCATACTGATGACAATACTATATTCTATCAATAAAAATGTAAATGTATATTTTTAAACAATATTTTTTCCGGGTCTAATTGTCCACGCTCAACTGACGTTGGCTGTACGTCACGAAAAGCTTCGGGGAGCCACGCCGGGGGGCGGGGGATGTGGAAGGAGGGGAGGGGCGTTGGGGCAGGGGGATGGGCAGCTCGGACAGTACATTTCATTAAAGCGTGTTTTTTTTGTTTTTTTTATATTTTATCATTTGCGGCTCGGGGCATTGCTTCGTCGGTATAAGTTGTTACGGTCAGCTCTGGATGACCCACAGTCGCACCCATTACCGGAGAATTACCACGATACAATTTATGTTGACTAAGTTGGTTGGGGCGGGGGGGTACAAAGGCTATTGTTGCCTCTGTTGCACCACGCGAGGTTGAATGGAAAGGGGTGGGGGGGGAGGTTACGGCGCTGTGCTTTCGTGTCAACCGACGGGGATGTCACGCCTGAGCACAGGCACGAAGACACGCAGCCTGGGCAGCGAGCCAGCCTCCTGCGTGGGCTGTAATCATGCCAGCCGGCAAACTTCGCCACACTTCTCTCGGGGCTCACCCACTCCACTGGGCTCGCCTGCCCGCGGGCACGGTGCCATGCAACGTATTCACGTTATGTTGGGTTTCTATTTTGAATGACAGTGCAGCGTGCTCCTACACGTACGCTATATATGCGTACGTGTTGCGTTTAATGTCGGGTTAGGTCTACTGTACGCTTTTTGTTCACCCACAGCTGTAAAATTAGTGTGGGTTCTTCATTCACCTATTGCTGTACTCGTGAAACTCTCTCTCACACACACACTCTCTCCTGTCTGGGCACCAAACTCCAGATCTTCTCTGATGACCAGTTGAGAGCTGTTGTGTAGGTTGTCACCGTAACAAGTGATTTGCTGCTATGCGGAGAGTGAACTTTGGGGCAAGTGCTGTTAGCGAGGAGCACCTATGAAGGCCGGTACGGCACACGACTCAGTGCCGGATTATCCAGTAGTACAAGTAGCTACTACACATGTAGTAGCTACGTATGTAGTATATATGTAGTAGCTACGGGCCCCTCACTTTGAAGAGCCCCGCGCGAAACGCTTTCAAGCTATCAATTCCGATTCAGTGATTCTGCACTTGCTCTATTACTATAGTACTATACTGCCTTCAACTTTTGTGAACGACTGGGTGTTTAAGGTTAGCGATTTGTCGTATTATCTGGCTGTATAGCAACTAAAAAAATAAACAATTACTTTACTATGCAAGTAAAAAGTTTGTGTTTTAATATTTAGGTGTGTTTTTAGGGCCCTTTTATAGCATATGCTACAGGCCCCACACTAGCTTAATCCGGCACTGACACGAGAGGGTGGGTGGCCAGCAACCACGCCCGGCCACTTTTGTTTCCCGAGTGGCGATGTTAACTACACACCGCACCAGGTACTCATTTGAGGGCTGAGTCAACCTAGGGGGGGGGCAGGACCGGTTCGCATAATCGTCACTGGTGTTGGTGGTGGCCGGGAGCTGGAAACGAACTCGGTAAACCGCTGGGCGGCCGCTTGCTGAACACAGGCTCGCCTTCAGTGGGCACAGGTTTTACAAGCACAGTAAACATTTTACAGGCACATAGACGCGAGTCTCAATGAAGATGAAACCGGTTTACATGTGCCCTTTTGCCAAATATAAAATGTGCCACTATTTCGGCTCTATTGCGCCTGTGGCCTTCCCTCGGCTCTGTGTGTGGAATATGTGCAAGGCTGGATATGTAATCTTGCCATGCCCAGCCTGGTGGGACACGTGGCAGACTTTAATGTTGAATACACCTTATAATTGTTCATATAACACAGACGTACACAGTACACAAATATTGCTGCAATGTGTTACCTTTCCTGTAAGCGCCAGTGTAAAAAAGCTGCTATGATTTTTAATTAACCAATGTAACTTTCACATAAAAGACATTTAATAAAATGTACTGCCCAAATTAGAGCCCTCTGCAAATTATCAGCCAGCTGTATACATTTCTGCGGCCAGAGTTAACGGACATTGTGAAAAATATATTTTACACACATATAGATGTACATATTTGTATTTGTGTGGGTCAGGCTATGTCAATATACTGTACCACACATTTAATTGGCAGTTAACTCCAGGAATTCATGCTGCTCATAAAACATTGTCAATTATCGGCAGACTTGCAAATCGATTTTGGAGTTGACTGATAGATTAAGTGCGGCACTAATTCAAGTGAGTCGATTGTTCTGCTGCCCATGTATGTTAGCACAAGGTTAGGTTAGAAACCTAAGCGTTGCTCAAGAGATTTCGTGACAAGGAAGTGAAAGTATTTGTATATTCCCATTATGCAAATTTTAAATAAAGGTCACGCAAGTACACTATTAGATTAACGTTGGTAATGTTTTACTGCCAATAATGCTTCCTTTGCAGTTAGAATATTGCAAAGAGTACTTAATTTTCGCTTTGTTGGAAAAGGTTGTGAATCACGAAGGGACCCAAATGCAACTTGTGCATTAATAAACGCAAGCGAAGGGAGTGATTCTCAAAACAGCATGCGATCAACAGTCGACTACACCGAGTGTCGTAGCTATAAAGTGTGTAGGCAGTGAAACTGCGTTGGGGTTCACACGCCAGACGGGGCCCAGGTGCCAGTCTACGAAGTGGGCCCATGCCAATCACACGACACCATTGTGCCACATCTGGCAGCAGACTAATTTGACATGGGATTGAGATATGATGACACAAAGGCAAATATCATCAGTTGGCCCCCAGCAGTGATCCATCCAGGTCGAGTTAAATCACTCAGATTTGATATTGCGGAATTTGGACCATGAGTCCCTGACGGTCACATGGTTAGCAGCTTTATACATTTGATTGTGCTCAACTCAGTAAACTATCTCTACGTTGCATAGTAAGGGTCGCTGCCGTGATGACCAAGACTTCTGGCCAGTGTGCAAGCCGAGGCCAAAATATCCCAGGAGAAGGGATCTCAAGAGCACCCTCTAGCGGAGGCCCTTCCGCCAGCATTGGTGTAAGCCGGCAATTGCAGTGCTGCACCTTTACCTTTTTAACATTTCAGCCTGGGGAAGATTCACATCTTGACAATGCGGACACAAACGGCAACGTCCGCCTTCTGAGATGGCCTCGCCAATGTCGGTAACGGGAGAGCATCGTCACTTATTCTCCAAACATTGGAGAAAATGCAACATTGGCCATTGTGAATCAGACCCCACTGTACGTGCAAACTTTACACTCGTGCTCTTCAGCGAGACGTGGAAACACAGGTGCTGCGGGTGCGGTTAATCATCCATGTTAATTCATTACATGGAGAAGGGGTGGGAGTGTGTCCCCCGTCATGAATAGCAGTTGTGGCCCTTACATGTAGCTCGCGTCAGACGGCTAGTGTCTGAAGCATTTGGAGACGCGTTAGGGGTCATCGTGTCTGATAATGTTGATGACACATCGGCTCGCCATCGCTTCCTTCCATCTGTCGGTTCTCAAAGCAGTTGCACAATCGAAACCGCCCCTCCACCCTCCAAAGTCTGCTTTTGCAAAATGAATCACTATTACTAGATTTATAAATAGAGAGTTTGTGGAGTTTCGCAATTTCCATCGCCCCACCACCATTTCTACGAATTATCGAGATTCATAGTCATGCTTTACTCCTAGAATCGATTTAAAAGATAGTCGAAGCCACTGGTGACTTGCAAGAGACTCGTGGAACCATTGCATGCAGTACGATTCGAAAACGTGGATCCTTACACGTGTGATGAATCAATCGACAAATCCTTACACCACTCGTAATTATGGGTGCTTGCTCCCGACCCACCCTCCAGTAGTGTAAGCCGGCAATTGCAAAACAAGTTCAACATGCCTACATCCCATAACCAGCACTGCCTATTACAAAATCACCCTGAATGCTCCCGCGATATCGGAAGCTAAGCTGGTGGCAGCCTGCATAGCGGAGGGACCATGCACAAACAGGGCTGTCATCGGTGTTGCTGCAGGGCTACTACGTTTGACACTCACATCCGCAGCTGACAATGTGGGTTGGTGAAGGCCGAGAACTATTTAACCAAACCCGCACCGCGTTGAAGTGTGGTCAAGCCCCAACCCTCCCTGCCCCGAGACCTGATCCTCACTGCGATAGCAACCTCCTCCTTCTCATCCTCCTCTCGTGAACATCATCGAGTTTCAACATGGGCCACAGGTAGACAGCGGAGAATGAACACAGGCAAGGAAGTTAGAGTTGGGGTGGGGGGCTGATGGAATGAACCCCCTTTGGCTGTAACTTGATCCTGACCACCATCACCACCAATACTCACAAACAGAACTTCACTTCTCGCTGAAAATGTACCCGCGGCTCGCTGGTAAGCTGCAGTCGAGAATCGGTGTCGCGCGTCTATTGAAGCCACAGAGTCGTCGTGAGAGGGTGCGCCGTGTGCGGAAAACATTTTCCGGCGGGGTCGCTGAAGTCAAAGCCCTGCTCGCAACTCACCTGGGAAGGTGAAAATCAGCAGTAGCAAGAGCTCGGCCTCGTGAACTCCCATCCTTGGTGGCTTGGTGTCTGTCCCTGTGTCTCTCTCTCTCTCAGCTGTCTCTCATGCTCCGTGCTGGGTGTCACCCACGCGGTGGCGCGGCCACGTTGGGGCCCCACCAAAGTGAACGACGCGGCCAGCGAGCGAAATAATCTGAGTGTGCGCGCGCGCGTGTGTGTGCGTGGGCTCGGCACGACTGGGATGTGTGCGATGGTGTTGGGTGTGGAGTGCGTGTGTGTGTGTGCGAGATTGCTGGCTGGATACGCTGCCTATCCGGGCTAGGGATGTAGGCTTGGCAGCGATGTCAATAGACGTGTGGGAGGTATCGTGACGCGGGCTGCTTTGGCCCCGGAATGTCTCCCCGCGACACCTGTACTGACCTGTGGAGGCGCCAGGGTGTGTTTGTTATTGTTCAGTACCTGGCTGAACACATCTGAGCGTAGCTGAACGCACCTGCCAACGTGGATCCGCTGCGGTTGCATGCCTCAAGGGAGCGCGCTCACTGAACGGACGACGATGATGCCTGGCTCGTATAGGGAAATAATCCAAATATTAATTTACGGAGCTAAACGAACCAGTACTCTCAATAGGAAGGCAATTAAATGAGTAATTACACTCGACTATTCTTGGTTCTTTCGGTAAAGTCACGTAGAAGGGAAATAATAAAATAATACAAGTATAAACCAATAAAAATGCTCACGACGTTTCGACTGCAACACAAGCAATCATCATCATATTTGGATTATTTTATTATTTCCCTTCTACGTGACTTTACCGAAAGAACCAAGAATATCAATCCCTGCAGTCACAAAAGCTTTAAATAAAAATTTACACTCGACTAGTTAAATTTGATGTCAGAATTCGCGCATGGATTTTTGTCATCGTTTTTTCGAGTATTTATTTTCTCTTCTCTCTGCTGAATCTGTTTCTCGCGTCTATGAAACATCCCAGGGCAGAGGTTTGACCTTCAAACTGCGCCCAAATAAAACGGACACCAAAAAGGGGCATCACCATTGTTTCCTAGACGATGATGCCATGTGATTTGTTCAGAGCTATTTTATTATAAATTTGATGATTAGGCCTCAATGAAGATGCAGTTAAATAGAGTATCATCTAGAACTTTTATTTTTTTCCAAGCTGAATGAACTACAATGCCACAACATAGTGCTTCAATATAATACATACCTTTATTTAAGGACATTATTTAATAGTTGAATCTTGAAATATGGTTAAAAGTATAGATTTGCCATCTTCTCTATTGCATAACTTTTAACTATCGTTTTGTTACAAAAACATTACTTATGCAAATACATTTAAAGGCTATACGATATATAATTATTTTGGTATAGAGCTTTGACCAGTAGCAGAATTACTGTGACGTCCATTAATCCCATAAGTCTTCTAAAAACAAAAACATTATTTGTGTTGCACACCCTTGACCAGAAAAATGTAACAAATATAAGTTCAGTCAGTGTTATGAAAAGTTAAAAGTTAGCTACAAAGCATTAACAAGAATGACAACACTTTCTCATAAACGATGTAACCTACATTACGAAACACATTTAACAGCGTTTTGCACGAAGAGAAAAATATATCAATTTTCTTCAATCAAATAACTGCATTGTAGCTAAATATTCTTAACCATATATGGAAAAAATGGTCTTGGTGCACATGTAACTGGAGGTAACAAGACAGTGATAGAATTTCACAATTTCAAGCAAAACCTTATCATTATTCTGAATGTCACTGGTGCCTCTGCATTTCTAAGCTGCTGTACAGTGCACGGGGCCTTCCCACACTTGCAGTGCGCACCAACACCTCGTGTGGTACCCGTTGGAAGTTGTGAGTTCCATCCGTACACGACTACGCCGCAGGATCTCATGTTGTAGTTGTTCGCGTTCTCAACGTACAAGAGCGGCTGTTGGATAACAATTCCCTACAAGCCCTGTAGGTTAAGCTTGTGTGTTCTCATTCCTCATGGCACAAATGTGCCAGCCATCAGCTGTTCTGCTGTTCTAGACCCACGCGTTTTTCTTTTTAACCCATGCCTCCAAGAATCCGAATGTTCTAAAAAATAACGAAGCAAGGGCTCCAGAGCTTGCCACCACTAACAGTGTACACGAAGTCCTGTGTATTCTCGCTTGAGTGTTTCATTCATTCTCTTGCACCTTTGCATCTTCTGTTCGTTCTGCTTCCAAAAGGTTCTGGCCACCAAACATCAGTCAGAGGAACCTAAACCGGCAGTCAGGAACGCAGGATATCGTTTAATTTTCTTTGATAAACTCTTTCTACACAGGCTGTGCCAGGATGTCAGATTCCAGTCTCAAAGTTAAGTGCACCATCTCCAGAAATCCTTCTTCAGGGCGTTCATACACGGCCATCAGTGAGGGTTTTGATCCTCTCACAGCTTCCATGAAAGATATGTTTTTACATTGACTTAAAACGCGAACTCTCACTTGCAAATTGAACTACGGCACTATCTTGTCCAGCTGAGGGAGCTTCGCGTGGGAGTTTTTGTATGTGGGCATTTAATATAGATTACTATGTTCCCGACTTACGAACCGTTCGACTTACGAATGGATCCCACAAATTGTGTAAGTCAAAGACCACCCTAAATTACTTATACATGGCTGAAGTTTTTCTTTAAAGGTTGATCTCCTGCTGATGTTAAAGGAGGTATTTATATTCTTAGGTTTTTTCGGTAAAGCCACGTAGGTAAAACATTAAAATTAATAAAAGTTAAATAAAATAAAAAATCACGACGTTTCGGAGGCAACACAAGTCTCCGTCATCAGGTGGGACCGTCACAGACAGATTTGCTGCATCAAGTGAGGCAATGATTCAAGATGTAATCCCTTAAAAGTAAGTTGAGGGGGGAGGAGAGGGGGGGGGCTCATCAGAATGTGGTAGCCAATGAATGGAACGTATCGGGAGGGGGAGGGGGGACGGGGCCAAATAATGCACGACGTGGTACACGAGAGCGGCGGCGTGGACGTGGTTTGTGCGCAAGCAACTACTGCTGCACACGCCAACGCATTGGACAGAGAGGGGAGGGAGGCCAAAGAGAGTTTGGGTGCAGTGTGGACTCGTGTGTGTACAAGCACCTGTTGATACACATGATAGAAAAGAACGAAAATGCCCATGTTTATACCAGTGCTGGCTAACAATGAAGAGATTACTGTTAAACACTTGGGATGTTAACACTCGGTAAAGTAAAGTAAAATAGTGCCTGTCAGATAAGATGGTCCAAAAAATGTGTAATTAAGTCTTTTTTGCGTGGTTGATAACATCTTTCCAATGATTACTAAGTTTGTACCCATCATCACGGTTGAAATTATGTCTGTGTTTGTATATTTGTATGGCTTCGTGTACAAACCTTTGATGGTAGCCAGGAGGTTTGCAGAGAACCTTGGTCTCGGAAAAGACAATTTCATGAGAGCCCACCGAGTTGTAGCAATGATCGACAACGGCCGAAGAATCAGTTCTGCCATGTTTCAGATCTGACTTGTGCTCGCGGACACGATCAGAAACATGACGTTTCGTTTCTCCAATGTAGCAATCACCACAAATGGCAGGTCTTCCACACCTCTGAAAGCTGAAGTACAATTACCATAACTGCTGATACTTTGATTTCCATGTTTGTGCTGAGCTCTCCTTGGTATATTTGTCCTCACCTGCGAAGCGTATACTGACAACTTGGTTATATTTAGAGGCCTCGAAAATCTGCTCACTCGTTTTAAATGTAGTGAAATATGAAAGACTGCCTAATGCAGTTGTGGCATGGCAATCCCAGTTGACAGCATCCATACGACTTGAAAGTGCAGAGGTCTGCTTTTACCAGCATCTTTATCTCTTGAGCTCACCACGCTTGAGGTACCTTTGAGTTATTGTTTGTAGCCTTGATGTTTTGCTTGTGAAACTTGCATTCGAGGACTTGTGCCATGCAACTTGTTGCCATTTATCTGTGGGGGAGATTGTATGAATACGTTCAATTGCAATTCTGTTCTGTGGATCTCTAAGTTTTGCCCTGGAATGTGTAGCTTTTTGAAATGTCAAAACTCTGTTTACTGCCTTTAACAGTTTTTCCTATCTGGTTTGTTGGGAGAAAATGCATTTTTATTTTTTGCAGTGGGTTTTTGCTTTGAGATTCATACAGCTTATATGATTTGAAGAATGCTGACAGTGTTTTCACCATTATGGAGAAAAAAAAACTACAAGCATATCTGAGGGTTTCCATACTTTTTTTTATATAACTTACTTTCCTAAATTTCGATTTAAAGCTTTCGTGACTGCAGGGATTCATCTTCTTGGTTCTTTCGGTAAAGGGAAATGCAGGTATGTGATTAGTACTACTTATGCCCGTGCATTATGCCAAGCCTGGTGGTGTTCATGCAGACGCTGTCTTTCTGACAGACCTGTTGTTCACCTGAGGAAGGCTGCTTGCATTGTGGCCGAAACGTCGTGAGAATGATTTTATTATGTTTTATTTTTATTATTTTATTATTTCCATTTTACGTGACTTTACCGAAAGAACCAAGAAGATTACTTTCCTAATTCAAGGGGATCCCGACGCTAGACCTGGTACTGCTCACAGCTCGCACTCAATGCGGGCATGTCCTGGCTAAGAGGCCTGGGCTAGGGGTGATGTATGATGACACCTGGAGGAACATTGGAAACGGCCCGTTGATGAATTAGCGACTACCACTAACACACAGAACACAAGAAACACATGCTGAGAATGGTGACGCTCACTCTTTCTGCAGCCATTTTGAATGTTGCAGCACTTCGGATGCACAAACCAATAAATATGCCTGAGCATTGACAATTAATTCGGTTCTGCAACATCAAATTACGTAGAATTAAGTGTGCATTGTATTACCATGTATTAGGTTTAGTGAAAATTATCCAGTAAAAATATGAGTTCTGTTTTTTTATGGTGCCCATTTAGTTTTTCTGACTTTGAAAGGATAAGCTTGACAGTTACAGCTTGGCAGACAGGAGGAATGGATTTAGCAATCTCAAATGCGTTCTATATATAAAAAAGTACATGCTAACTTTAACTCAACAATGCGTTAACTCTTGCAGAGCCACATTTTTCAGAATTCAGACTAGTCTACACGGTTATGCCATGCTGTAACAAGTTGGCAGGTATAAATACAAACCCCATGGTGTTTGTCAATAACACTGCCGAAACATAAAAAAACAGGCAATGGTCCTTTTTCACAGCACATAAAATACAACTTAAGGCAGCGTTAATGTGTTGGAAAGTATGGTGATCTTAAAATGTGGCAAGACAAGCAAACAGATCCATAATAGAGGTTTTTGGGTTAGATCGCGTAAATATGTCGTTAAAACCCGCCACCACCCGACACAGCCAACTAGTAAGGGTTGTCACGTAAACAGATCGTGCCAATTCGTCACTAGTACAGCACACCGGTGTGTTGGAGAGCCAAGCCACAACATTTATAAACCGAGTACGACGTTTCGCCAGTAATTACAAACCTCTGTTATGAATATTGGTCGCGAAAGCCTACCTGTTAAGCAAACAGATGTTTACAACTTTATAACAAACTCATAATAAACGTGACCCTCGCTTTCGTAAGCTATACACGTGTAATGACCGAAAAATAACCCCAAGCCAATACGCAGGCGAACGGCTATTTGAAAATAAACAAAGGTCTCCGATTGGCAGAAAGAGGCCTCCACAATGATTGGTCGGGAGGCAGACTATTAAAGGGATTGGAGGAATAAGATTTGAACGAGAAATCGGAAAACAGATAGTATCCGTTAGAGGGGAAGGACAGGAATTGGCTAAAGAAAAAACAAGGACAAGAAGGTTCGAGAAAGGGGGCTGAGGAATATAAAAGAGGAGAGCACGAGGAGTGTGGACGTTCGGAGGAAGTTACAAGCTGGAAGACAAGGTCTAAGCCTAGGGTCCTTTATTGTGGCTGTGTCCAAATAAAAAGTGGCTCTATTTCGTCGTCAGTCATTACACGTTTGTTGCTATTTCTCTCTCTGAAGCACTCGGAAACGTTATCCTTGCGTGCGTGAGGTTTCTCCGGGTACACGCCATGGCTTTCATGGGAAACACTGCAGATGGGATATCCCCAGTTACACATCCCAAGACATCACAGAAAGGAGAAACATGCACGTCGAAAGCGTTTGAAGATGTGTTAAGAGGGCGATGGTTCTTGTAAAAGTACGAATCACGATCATTAATCAATCATGTGCAAGTGATTGTATAGCACAGGGTGATCCAATTGTAATGACAGGGTGCCATCTGTTGACCAGGAGGGGTAATCACGAATACGAGTGCGTTATATAATAACCATCCATAAGGGGAGCGTAACTGGGCTAAAGCTTAAAAGCAGAGTCAGTCGCGAAGCTCTGGAACCTGCTCGAAGGTTCTAGAAGGGGGCGTGACCGGAGGCAGGGCCTGGCCACGCCAAGGAGTATATAAGGGCGACGGGACCAGGGGTTCGGGGCAGTCGTGGGGTCCGGATCCTGGCTGCCATCGCCGTCTTCGCCGTCATCTCTTCTTCATCGTCCGGCCGCATGGCCAATCCGCTGTACGGCTCCCATCATCGTCGTCGCTATATTAGTCAGCCAGCTATGTGGTTAGACGCCAACGATGGGGCTGTGTGGATGGGTCAGCTATGCGTATTGCTATGTGTATATGTCGCTCAGTGATTGTCGTGCCTGCAAGTGTTAGAAATAAATAAGCTCATTACACATGTACAGATAACCTCCACTGATTAT